>NW_024748634.1:0-51388 GCF_018991925.1 Homarus americanus
AACTCCTACACCATGACCCGGGGTTTGAGGGCCGGGCACCCTTTCAGTGCCATGAATCGGGGTGTGAGGGCTGGGAACCCTCCAGTGACATGACCTGGGGTGTGAGGGTCAGGCACCCCTTCATTGAAATGAATCTGGGTGTGAGGCCTGGCACCCTTCAGCACCATGACCCAGAGTGTTAGTGCCGGGCCTGATTTCAGTGCCAAGAATCGGGGTGTGAGGGCTGGCACCCATGAGCACCATGACCCGGGTGTGATGGCTGAACCGCTTCAACCCCATGACCTGGGGTGTGAGGGCTGGGAACCCTCAGCCACCATGACCTGGTGTGAGGGCGGGCACCCTTTCAGTGCCATGAACTGGTGTGAAAGCTGGGCACCCCTTCAGCACCATGACCCGGTGTGAGGGCTCGGGCACCACTTCAGTGACATGACCTGGGGTGTGAGGGCCGGGCACCCTTCAGTGACATGACCTGGGGTGTGAGGGCCGGCACGCTCCAGCACCATGACCCTGGGTGTGAGGCCGGGCACCCCTTCAGTGACATGACCTGGGTGTGAGGGCCGGGCACCCTTCAGTGACATGACCCGAGTGTGAGGGCTGGCACCCTCCAGCACCTTGACCCGGGGTGTGAGGGCCGGGAACCGCTCAACCACATGACCCGTGGTGTGAGGGCCGGGCACCTTTCAGTGCCATGACCCGGGTGTGAGGGCCGGGCACCCCTTCAGTGTCATGAACCGGGGTGTGAGGGCTGGCACCCTTCAGTGCGCCAAAACGGGGTGGAGGGCCGGCACCCCAGGGCTGGGTGAACCGGGGTGAGGGCTGGGCACCCCTTCACATGACCTGTTGGTGAGGGTCGGCACCCTTCAGTGAAATGAATCGGGTGTAGGGCCGGTCACCCCTTCAGCACCATGACCCAGAGTGTTAGGCCGACGATTTCAGTGCCAAGAATCGGGGTGGGAGGCCGGGCACCTATCACCATGACCCGGGGTGGCTGGAACGGCCAACCCCATGCCCTGGGTGTGAGGCCGGGCACCCTTCAGCAGGTGACCTGGGGTGGGAGGCTGGCACCCTTCAGTGTCATGAACCGGAGTGTGAGGCTGGCACCCTTTCAGTGCCATGAATCGGGTGTGAGGGCTGGGCACACCTCAGCACCATGACCCGGGTGTGAGGGCTGGCACCCTCCAGTGACATGACCTGGGGTGTGAGGGCCGCTTCAGTGACATGACCCGGAAGTGAGGGCCGGCACCTCCAGCACCATGACCCGGGTGAGGGCTGGAACTGCTTCCAACCCCATGGCCCGTGGTGGAGGGGCTGGCACCCTTTTAGGTCCATGACCCGGGTGTGAGATCCAGCACCCCTTCAGTGCCATGACCCGTGAGGGCTGGGCATCCTCAGCTTCATGAACTGGGTGAGGCCGGGCACCCTTTCGTGCAAGTGAACCGGGTGTGAGGGCTGGGCACCCTTCACATGACCCGGGTGTGAGGGTCGGGCACCCTTTCAGTAAAATCGGTGGACAGAACCCGGGGTGGAGGGCCGGCACCTCAGTGCCATGACCCGGGTGTGAGGGCCGGGCACCCTTTCTGAAAAGGGGTGTGATGGCCGGGCACCCTTCAGTTGACCCGTGGTGGAGGACCAGGAACCGCTTAACCCATGACCCAGGGTGTGAGGGGCACCCCTTAGGTCCATGACCCGGGGTGTGAGGCAGTGCACCTCTTCAGTGACATGACCCGGGTGTGAGGGCCGGGCACCCTTTTTAGCACCATGACCGTGTGAGGGCCGGGCACCCTTTCAGTGACATGACCCAGGGTGTGAGGGCTGGGCACCCTTTCAGTGACATGACCCGGGTGTGTGAGGGCCGGGCACCCCTCCAGCACCATGACCCGGGGTGTGAGGGCCACGCACCCCTTCAGTGTCATGACCCGGGGTGTGAGGGACGGGCATCCCTTCAGCACCAAGACCTGGGGTGTGAGGGCCCGGAACCCCTTCATTGCCATGACCCGGGATGTGAGGGCCGGGCTCCCCTTCAGTGCCATGACCCGGAGTGTGAGTGCCGGGCACCCCTTCAGTGACATGACCCGGGGTGTGAGGGCCGGGCATCCCTTCACATGACCCGGGGTGTGAGGGCCGGGCAACCTTTCAGTGTCATTAACCTGGTTGTGCGGGATGGGCACCCTTAAATGCCATGAAACGGGGTGTGAGTGCCGGCCATCCATACAGTGCTTTGAAAAAGGATGTGAGGTCTGGGCACCCCTTCACTTGACCCGGGGTGTCAGGGCCGGGCACCCCTCCAACACCATGACCCGGGGTGTGAGCGCCGGGCACCCCATAAGTGACATGAGCCGTGGTTTGGGGGCAGGGCACCCCTACAGTGTTATGAACCGGGGTGTGAGGGCCGGGCACCCCTTCAGTACCATGACCCGGGGTGTGAGGGCCAGGCAACCCTTCAGTGAAATCACCGGGGGTGTGATAGCTGGGCACCCCTTCATTGACATGACCCGGGATGAGGGCCGGGCACCATTTCAGTGACATGACCCGGGGTGTGAGGGCCGGGCACCCCTCCACCACCATGACCCGGGGTGTGAGGTCCGGGAACCCCTTCAGTGCCATGACCCTGGGTGTGAGGGCCGGGCACCCCTCCAGTGACATGACCCGGGGTTTGAGGGCCGGACACCCTTTCAGTGACATAACCGGGGTGTGAGGTTCGGGCACACCTCCAGCACCATGACCCGGGGTGTGAGGTTCGGGCACACCTTCAGTGCCATGACCCGGGGTGTGAGGGCCGGGTACCCCTTCAGCACCATGATCCAGGGTGTTAGTACCGGGCTCGATTTCAGTGCCAAGAATCGGGGTGTGAGGGCCGGGCACCCCTTCAGCACCATAACCCGGGGTGTGAGGGCCGGGAAACGCTGCAACCCCATGACCCGGAGTGTGAGAGCCGGGCACCCCTTTAGTGACATGACCCGGGGCGTGAGGGCCGGGCACCCCTCAGACACCATGACCCGGGGTTTGAGGGCCGGGGACCCTTTCAGTGCCATGAATCGGGTTGTGAAAGCCGGGCATCCCTTCAGCACCATGACCCGGGGTGTGAGGGCCAGGCACCCCTGCAGTGCCATGACCCGGGATGTGAGGGCCGGGCACCCCTGCAGCACCATGACCCGGGGTGTGAGGGCCGGGAACCGTTTCAACCCCATGACCCGTGGTGTGAGGGCTGGGCACCCCTTTAGGTCCATGACCCAGGGTGTGAGGGCCGTGCACCACTTCAGTGCCATGACCCGGGGTGTGAGGGCCGGGCACCCCTTCAGTGTCATGAACCGGGGTGTGAGGGCCCGGCACCCTTTCAGTGCCATGAAACAGGGTGTGAGATCCGGGCACCCCTACAGTGCTGCGAACCGGGGTGTGAGGGCCGGGCACCCCTTCACATGACCCGGGGAGTGAGGGTCCGGCACCAGTTCAGTGAATTGAATCGGGGTGTGAGGGCCGGCACCCCCATACACCATGACCCGGGTGTGATGGTGGCTGAACCACTTCTCAACCCCACATGACCCGGGGTGTGAGGGCTGGGCACCCTCAGGCACCATGACCCTGGGTGTGAGGGCCGGGCACCCCTTCAGTGCCATGAATCGGGGTGTGAAAGCCGGGCACCCCTTCAGCACCATGACCCGGAGTGTGATGTCCAGGCATCCCTTCAGTGCCATGACCCGGGGTGTGAGGGCCGGGCACCCCATTAGTGACATGAACCGGGGTGTGAGGGCCGGGCACCCCTCCAGCACCATGACCCGGGGTGTGAGGGCCGGGAACCGCTTCACTCCATGATCCGTGGTGTGAGGGCCGGGCACCCCTTTAGGTCCATGACCCGGGTTTGAGGGCCGGGCACCCCTTCAGTGTCATGAAACGGGGTGTGAGGGCCGGGCACCCTTTCAGTGCCGTGAATCGGGGTGTGAAAGCCGGGCACCCTTTCAGTGCGATGAAAAGGGGTGTGAAGGCCGGGCTCCCCTACAGTGCTGCGAACCGGGGTGTGAAGGCCGGGCACCCCTTCACATGACCCGGGGTGTGAGGGCTGAACCGCTCATCCTATGACCAAGGGGGTGAGGGCCGGGCACTAGTAAGTCATGAAACGGGGTGTGAGGGCTGGGCACCCTTTCAGTGTAGCGATGAAACGGGGTGGGAAGGCCGGGCACCCCTACAGTGCTGCGAACCGGGGTGTGAAGGCCGGGCACCCCTTCACATGACCCGGGGTGTGAGGGTCGGGCACCCCTTCAGACCCATGAATCGGGATGTGAAGGCCGGGCACCCCTACAGTGCTGTGAACCGGGGTGTGAGGGCCGGGCACCCCTTCAGTGCCATGAATAGGGGTGTGAGCGACGGGCACCCCTTCAGTGCCATGAATAGGGTTCGTCAGGGCCGGGCAACCCTTTAGGTCCATGACCCGGGGTGTGAGGGCCGTGAACCCCCTCAGTGACATGACCCGGGGTGTGAGGGCCGGGCACCCCTTTAGTGACATGACCCGGGGTGTGAGGGCCGGGCACTCCTCCAGCACCATGACCCGGAGTGTGAGGGCCGGGCAACCCTTCAGTGCCATGAACCGGGGTGTGAGGGCCGGGCACCCCTTCAGTGACATGACCCGGGGTGTGAGGGCCGGGCACCCATCCAGCACCATGACCCGGGGTGTGAGGGCCGGGAACCGCTTCAACCCCATGACCCGTAGGGTGAGGGCCGGGCACCCCTTTAGGTCCATGACCGGGGTGTGAGGGCCGCGCACCCCTTCAGTGCCATGACCTGGGTGTGAGGGCCGGGCACCCCTTCAGTGTCATGAACCGGGGTGTAAGGGCTGGGCAACCCTTCAGTGACATGACCCTGGGCGTCAGGGCCGGGCAACCCTTCAGTGCCATGAGCCTGGGTGTGAGGGCTGGGCACCCCTTTAGTGCCATGAAACGGGGTGTGAGGGCCAGGCACCCCTACAGAGCTATGAACCAGAGTAGGAGGGCCGGGCACCCCTTCACATGACACGGGGTGTGAGGGCCGGGCACCTCTTCAGAGCTATGACCCGGGGTGTGAGGGCCGGGCATTTTTTCAGTGATATGAACCGGGGTGTGTGGGCCGGGCACCCCTTCAGTGATATGACCCGGGGGGTGAGGGTCGGGTACTGCTTAGCTCTCTATGACCAGGGGTGTGAGGGCAGGGCATACCTTCAGTGCCCATGACCCGGTTGCAGGGCCGTGGTCACCCTTCAGTGCCATGACCTGCAGGAGGCTGGTCACCTTCAGTGCCATGACCCGGGGGTTGAGGGCCGGGCACTCGTTTAGCTCTATGACCAGGGGTGTGAGGGCCGGGCATACCTTCAGTGCCATGGCCAGGGGTGTGACGGCCGGGCACCGCTTCAGTGCAATGACCCGGTGTGTTAGGGCCGGGCACCCCTTCAGTGATATGACCCTGGGCGTCACGGCCGGACACCCCTATAGTGCCATGAGCCGAGGTGTGAGGGCCGGGCACCCCTTAAGTGCCATGAAACGGGGTGGGAGGCCCGGGCACCCCGACAGAGCTATGAACCGGGGTGTGAGGACCAGGAACCTATTCAGTGCCATGACCCGGGGTGTGAGGGCCGGGCACCCCTTTAGGTCCATGACCCGGGGTGTGAGGGCCGTGCACCCCTTCAGTGACAGAACCCGGGGTGTGAGGGCCGGGCACCTTTTCAGTGCCATGACCCGGGGTGTGAGGGCCGGGCACCCTTTCAGTGCCATGAATCGGGGTGTGATGGCCGGGCACCCTTCAGCTCCATGACCCGTGGTGTGAGGACCAGGAACCGCTTCAACCCCATGACCCAGGGGTGTGAGGGGCCGAGCACCCCTTAGGTCCATGACCCGGGTGTGAGGGCCGTGCACCTCTTCAGAGGACATGACCAAGTGTGAGGGCCGGGCACCTTTAGCACCATGACCCGGAGTGTGAGGGCTGGGCACTCGTTTAGCTCTATGACCAGGGGTGGGAGGGTCGGGCACCCCTTCAGTGACATGACCCGGGGTGTGAAGGCCGAGCACCCCTCCAGCACCATGACCCGGAGTGTGAGGGCCGTGCACCCTTTCAGTGCCATGACCCGGGGTGCGAGGGCTGGGCACCCCTTCAGTGTCATGAAACGGGGTGTGAGGGCTGGGCACCCCTACACTTCTGCGAACCGGGGTGTGAAGGCCGGGCACCCCTTCACATGACCCGGGGTGTGAGGGCCGAGCACCCCTTCAGTGCCATGAATAGGGGTGTGAGGGCCGGGCACCCCTTCAGTGACATGACCCGGGGCGTCAGGGCCGGGCAACCCTTTAGGTCCATGACCCGGGGAGTGAGGGCCGTGCACCCCTTTAGGTCCATGACCCGGGGTGTGAGGGCCAGGAACTTCTCTGTGACATGACCTGGGGTGTGAGGGCTGGGCACCCCTTAGTGACATGACCCGGGGTGAGGGCTGGCACCCCTTCATGCCATGAACCGGCTGTGAGGGCCGGGCACCCTTCAATGACATGACCCGGGGTGGAGGCTGGGCACCTCTCCAGCACCATTACCCGGGGTGTGAGGGCCGGGATCCCCTTCAATGCCATAACCCGGGGTGTGAGGGCCGAGCTCCCCTTCAGTGCCATGACCCGGAGTGTGAGGGCCGGGCACCCCTTCAGTGACATGACCCGGGGTGTGAGGGCCGGATACCTTTTCAGTGTCATGAACCTGGGTGTGAGGGCCGGGCACCCCTTCACATGACCTGGAGTGTCAGGTCCGGGCACCCCTCAAGCACCATGACCTGAGGTGTGATGGCCAGGCACCCCTTCAGTGCCATGACCCGGAGTGTGAGGGCCGGGCACCCTTTCAGTGACATGACCTGGGTGTGAGGGGCAGGGCACCCTCCAGCACCATGACCTGGGGTATGAGGGCCGGGCACCCTTCCAGTGATATGAAACGGGGTGTGATGGCCGGGCACGACTTTAGGTACATGACCAGGGGTGTGAGGGCCGGGCAACCTTTCAGTGTCATTTACCTGGTTGTAGGATGGGCACCCTTAAATGCTTTGAAAAAGGGTGTGAGGTCCGGGCACCCCTTCACTTGACCCGGGATGTCAGGGCCGGGCACCCCTCCAGCACCATGACCCGGGGTGTGAACGCCAGGCACCCCATAAGTGACATGAGCCAGGGTTTGGGGGCAGGGCACCCCTACAGTGTTATGAACCGGGGTGTGAGGGCCGGGCACCCCTTCACATGACCCGGGGTTTAAGGGCCAGGCACCCCATTAGCACCATGACCCGGTGTGTGTGGGCGGGGCACCCCTTCAGTACCATGACCCGGGGTGTGAGGGCCAGGGACCCCTTCAGTGAAATCACCGGGGGTGTGAGAGCTGGGCACCCCTTCATTAACATGACCCGGGATGAGGGCCGGGCACCCTTTCAGTGACATGACCCGCGGTGTGAGGGCCGGGCACCCCTCCACCACCATGACCCGGGGTGTGAGGTCCGGGAACCCCTTCAGTGCCATGACCCTGGGTGTGAGGGCCGGGCACCCCTCCAGTGACATGACCCGGGGTTTGAGGGCCGGACACCCTTTCAGTGACATAACCGGGGTGTGAGGTTCGGGCACACCTCCAGCACCATGACCCGGGGTGTGAGGTTCGGGCACACCTTCAGTGCCATGACCCGGGGTGTGAGGGCCGGGTACCCCTTCAGCACCATGATCCAGGGTGTTAGTACCGGGCTCGATTTCAGTGCCAAGAATCGGGGTGTGAGGGCCGGGCACCCCATCAGCACCATAACCCGGGGTGTGAGGGCCGGGAACCTCTGCAACCCCATGAACCGGAGTGTGAGGGCCGGGCACCCCTCAGACACCATGACCCGGGGTTTGAGGGCCGGGGACCCTTTCAGTGCCATGAATCGGGGTGTGAAAGCCGGGCACCCCTTCAGCACCATGACCCTGGGTGTGATGGCCAGGCACCCCTTCAGTGCCGTGACCCGGGGTGTGAGGGCCGGGCACCCCTTTAGGTCCATGACCCGGGGTGTGAGGGCCGTGCATTCTTTCAGTGCCATGACCCGGGGTGTGAGGGCCGGGCCCCCTTCAGTGTCATGAAACGGGGTGTGAGGCATGCACCACTTCAGTGCCATGACCCGGGGTGTGAGGGGCAGGCACCCCTTCAGTGTCATGAACCGGGGTGTGAGGCCCGGCACCCCTTTCAGTGCCATGAAACAGGGTGTGAGATCCGGGCACCCCACAGTGCTGAACCGGGGTGTGAGCCGGGCACCTTCACATGACCCGGTGTGAGGCCGAGCACCCCTTCAGTCCCATGAATAGGGGTGTGAGGCCGGGCACCCCAGTGACTGACCAGGGCGTCAGGGCCGGGCAACCCTTTGGGTCCATGACCCGGGGAGTGAGGCCATGCACCCTTTAGGTCCATGACCCGGGGTGTGAGGGCCGTGAACCCCTCAGTGACATGACCGGGGTGTGAGGGCCGGGCACCCTTTCTCAATGACATGACCCGGGGTGTGAGGGCCGGGCACCCTCCAGCACCATGACCCGGGGTGTGAGGGCGGATCCCTTCAGTGCCATAACCCGGGGTGTGAGGGCCGGCTCCCCTTCAGTGCCATGACCCGGAGTGGGTGCCGGCACCTTCAGTGACATGACCCGGGGTGTGAGGCCGGTCATCCCTTCCATGACCGGGGTGTGAGGGCGGCAACCTTTCAGTGTCATTAACCTGGTTGTGCGGGATGGGCACCCTTTAATGCCATGAAACAGGGGTGTGAGTGCGGCCATCCATACAGTGCTTTGAAAAAGGATGTGAGTCCGGCACCCTTCACTTGACCCGGGTGTCAGGGCCGGACCCCTCAACACCATGACCCGGGGTGTGAGCGCCGGGCACCCCTCAAGTGACATGAGCCGTGGTTTGGGGGCAGGGCACCCTACAGTGTTATGAACCGGGGTGTGAGGGCCAGGCACCTTCACATGACCGTGTAAGGGCCAGCACCCCATTAGCACCATGACCCGGGTGTGAGGCGGGCACCCTTCAGTCCATGACGGGGTGTGAGGGCAGGCAACCCTTCAGTGAAATCACCGGGGGTGTGAGCTGGGCACCCCTTCATTGACATGACCCGGATGAGGCCGGGCACCCTTTCAGTGACATGATCAGGGTGTTAGGACCGGGCTCGATTTCAGTGCCAGAATCGGGGTGTGAGGGCCGGGCACCCCATCAGCACCAACCCGGGGTGAGGGCCGGGAACCTGCAACCCATGACCCGGAGGTGTGAGGGCGGGCACCCCTTAGTGACATGACCCGGGGCGTGAGGCCGGGCACCCCTCAGACACCATGACCCGGGGTTTGAGGGCCGGGGACCCTTTCAGTGCCATGAATCGGGGTGTGAAACCGGGCATCCTTTCATCACCATGACCCGGGTTGTGAGGAGAGCACCCCTGCAGTGCCATGACCCGGGATGAGGCCGGGCACCCCTGCAGCACCATGACCCAGGGGTGTGAGGGCCGGGAACCGTTTCAACCCCATGACCCGTGGTGTGAGGGCTGGGCACCCTTTAGGTCCATGACCCGGGGTGTGAGGGCCCGTGCACCACTTCAGTGCCGGGGTGTGAGGGCCGGGCACCCCTTCAGTGTCATGAACCGGGGTGTGAGCTCAGCACCCTTTCAGTGCCATGAAACGGGGTGTGAGATCAGGCACTACAGTGCTGCGGAACCGGGGTGTGAGGGTCGGGCACCCCTTCACATGACCCGAGGTGAGGGTCGGCACCACTTCAGTGAAATGGATCGGGGGTGGGCCGGGCACCCTTCAACACCATGACCCAGAGTGTTAGGGCCGGGCTCGATTTCAGTGCCAAGAATCGGGGTGTGAGGTCAGGCACCCCATCAGCACCATGACCCGGGGTGTGATGGCCGGGAACCACTTCAACCCCATGACCCGGGGTGTGAGGGCCGGGCACCCTCCAGGCACCATGACCCGGGGTGTGAGGGCCGGGCACCCCTTCAGTGCCATGAATCGGGGTGTGAAAGCCGGGCACCCCTTCAGCACCATGACCCAGGTGTGATGTCCAGGCATCCCTTCAGTGCCATGACCCGGGGTGTGAGGGCCGGGCACCCCTTAGTGACATGAACCGGGGTGTGAGGCCGGGCACCCCTCCAGCACCATGACCCGGGGTGTGAGGGCCAGGAACCGCTTCACTCCATGATCCGTGGTGTGAGGGCCAGGCACCCCTTTGGGTCCATGACCCGGGGTGTGGAGGCCGGGCACCCCTTTCAGTGTCATGAACCGGGGTGTGAGCCAGCACCCTTTCAGTGCCATGAAACAGGGTGAGATCCGGCACCCTACAGTGCTGCGAACCGGGGTGTGAGGCCGGGCACCCCTTCACATGACCCAGAGTGGTCCGGCACCCGGTGAGGGTCGAGCGCAGTTCAGTGAAATGAATCAGGGTGTGAGGGCGCGACTTTATAAGCACCGCGACCCGGGGGCGGGCTGGCGGAGAACTTACTTTAACCCCGGCCCGGGGTGGCCAGAGGCCCGGGCACCCTCGCTGGCACATGACCCGGGGTGAGGCCCGGGCACCCCAAATAGTGCCATGAATCGGTGTGTAACCGGGCACCCCTTCAGCACCATGACCCGGGTGTGATATGCAACGCTTGATGCCATGACCGGGGTGTGAGGGCAGGCACCCCATCAGTGGCCTGAACAGGGTGTGAGGGCCGGGCACCCCTCCAACACCATGACCTGGGTGTGAGGGCCGGGAACACACTTTACTCCATGATCCGTGGTGTGAGGGCAGGAGCACCCCCCCAAGTCCCATGACTTGGGTTTGAGGCGAGCACTGAGTGTCATGAGCAGGGGTGTGAGGGCCGAGGCACCCTGGTGCCGTGAATCGAGGGTGTAGCCGAGACTTTTCCCTTTCGATGCGATGAAAAAGGGGTGTGGCTGAGCTCCCCTACAGTGCTGCGAACGGGGTGTGAGGCGGGCACCCCTTCACATGACCCGGGGTGTGAGGGAGCCGGGAACCGCTGATCCCATGACCCCGTGGTGTGAGGGCCAGGCACCTTGCAGTCCATGACCCTGGGTGTGAGGCCGTGCACCCCTTCAGTATGTCATAGAAAGCGATTATACACGAGGGCCAGGGCACCCCTTTCAGTGGAATGAAACAGGGTGGGAAGGCCGGGCACCCTACAGTGCTGCGAACCGGGGTGTGGCCGGCACCCCCTTCCACATGACTTCCAGGGTGTGAGGGTCAGGCACCTTCAAAGACCCATATGGGCTCAGGATGTGAAGGCCAGGCACCCTACAGTGCTGTGAACCGAGGTGTGAGGCGGGCACCCCTTAAGTGCCATGAATAGGGGTGTGAGCAGGCGGGCGCCTTCAGTGCGAATAGGGTTTGTCAGGGCAGGCAGCCGCGGTCCATGACCCGGGTGTGAGGCCGTGAACCCCTGTGGCCTGGCCCGGGGTGTAGGGCAGGCACCTTTAGTATTTATGACCGGGGTGTGAGGGCGGGGCACTCCCTCCAGCACCATGACCCGGAGTGTGAGGCCGGGCAACCCTTCCAGTGCCGCGACGGTGAGGGCCGGGCCTGCTTTCAAGTGACATGACCCCGGGGTGTGAGGGCCAGGCACCCATCAACACCATGACCCGAGGTGTGAGGCGGTGAACCCTTCAGTGCCATAGACGGGTGTGAGGCCGGGCACCCCAGCCAGTGACATGACCCGGGGTGTGAGGGCGGGCACCCATCAACACCATGACCCGGGGTGTGAGGGCCAGGGGAGCCTTTGGTCCATGACGGGGTGTGAGGGCGCGCACCTTCAGTGCCATTACGGTGTGGTGGGGCACACATAGTGTGTGAACCGGGGTGTAGGGCTGGGCAACCCTTCAGTGACATGACCTGGGCGTCAGGGCGGGCAGCCCTTGGTGCCTTGAGCCGGGGTGTGGGGGCGGGCACCCCTTTAGTGCCATGAAACGGGGTGTGAGGGCCAGGCACCCTACAGAGCTATGAACCAAGAGTAGGAGGGCGGGCACCCCTTCACATGACCACGGGGTGTGAGAGCCGGAGCACCTCTTCAAACTATGACCCGGGGAGTGAGGGCGGGCATTTTTACCATTGTGCCGACCCGGGGTGTGTGGGCGGGCACCCCTTCAGTGATGGCCCGGGGGGTGAGGGCCGGGCACTCGTTTAAGCTCTATATGACCCAGGGTGTGGGGCCGGGCATACCTTCAGTGCCATGACCCGGGGTGTGAGGGCCGGTCACTCCTTCAGTGCCATGACCCGGGGTGAGGGCCAGTCACTCCTTCAGTGCCATGACCCGGGGTTGAGGGCGGACAATGTTGCTCGGCCAGGGTGTAGCCGAGGGCGGGCATACCTTGAGTGCCATAGCTGGGGTGTGACAGCCGGGCACACTGCAGAACAATGACCCGGTGTGTGTGTTAGGGCCAGGCACCTTCAGTGATATGACCCTGGGCGTCACGGCCGTTCCCACTTAGTGCCGCGAAGGCCGGGGTGGCGGGGCGAGCACCCCTTAGTGCAATGAAACGGGGTGGGCACGACGACTATGAACCGGGGTGTGGACCCGAGACCTGGCTGGTGACCGGGGGTGAGGCCAGCAGGGGCGCTTTAGGTCCACTTGACCCGGGGTGTGAGGCGTGCACCCCTTCAGTGACAGAACAGGGTGAGCCAGAGCACACCGCCTGGTACCATGACAGGGTGTGAGGGCCGGAGCACCCTTTCAGTGCCATGAATGAGGTGTGTGATGGCCGGGCACTTGCTTCAGCTCGACGGCCGTGAGGTGAGGACCAGGAACCGCTTCAACCCCATGACCCAGGGGTGTGAGGGCCGGGCTGCCCCAGGTCCATAGGCCCGGGGTGTGAGGGCCGTGCACCTCTTCAGTGACATGACCCCGGTGCGAGGCAGAACATATAACACCATGACCCAGAGGTGCTGAGGGCTGGGCACTGTTGGCCTCTATGACAGGGGTAGGAGCCGGGCACCCCTTCAGTAGTATGGCAGGGTGTGAGCCAGGCACCCCTCCCAGCACCATATGACCCGGAGTGCTGAGGGCGGGCACCCGCTGCATGAAACATGACCGGGGTGTGAGGCCGGGCACCCTCCAACACCATGACCGGGTGTGAGGGCGGGATCCCCCCTTCAGTGCCATAACCGGGGTGTGAGGCCGGGCTCCCCTTCAGTGCCATGACCGGGTGTGAGTGCGGGAGCACCCCTTCAGTGACATGACCCGGGGTGTGAGGGCCGGTCATCCCTTCACATGGCCCGGGGTGTGAGGGCGGGCAACCTTTGGTGTCATTAACCTGGGTGCGCAGGATGGGCACCCTTAAATGCCCATGAAACAGGGTGTGAGTGCCGGCCATCCATGATGCTTTGAAAAGGATGTGAGGTCGGGCACCTTCACTTGACCGGGGTAGTAAGGGCGGGCACCTCGCTGCAGCCCAGGGGAGCACCCGGAGCACCCCATAAAGCGACATAGGCCGTGGTTTTGGGGCGAGGCACAGTGGTATGGGAGCAGGGGTGTGAGGGCCGGGCACCCCTTGCATGACACAAGGGGTGTAGGGGCCAGGCACCCCGGTAGCACCATGACCCGAGGAGTGTGAGGGCAGGGCACCCCTTCAGTACCATGACCCCGGGGTGTGAGGGGCCCAGGCACCTTCAGTGAAATCACCGGGGTGTGAGGCGGGCACCTTCGTGACATGACCCGGGATGAGGCCGGGCACCCTTTCAGTGACATGATCCAGGGTGTTAGGACCGGGCTCGATTTCAGTGCCAGAATCGGGGTGTGAGGGGGCGGGCACCCCATCGCTTACCATAACCCCCAGGAGGTGTGAGGGCCGGGAACACTGCAACCCCATGACCCAGGTGTGAGGCCGGGCACCCCTTTAGTGACATGACCCGGGGCGTGAGGTGGGCACACTCAAACACTACATGACCCGAGGTTTGAGGGCGGGGACCCTCAGTGCCATGAATCAGGGGTGTAGGCAGGCATCCTTCCTCACCATGACCCGGGGTGAGGGCCAGGCACTACGGTGCCGCCAGGATGTGGGGCAGGGAGGCACCCCTGCAGCACCATGACGGGAGTGTGAGGGCCAAGGAACCGTTTCAACCCATGACCGCTGGTGTGAGGCTGGGCACCCCTTTAGGTCCATGACCCGGGGTGTGAGGGCCGTGCACCACTTCAGTCTCATTACGGTGTAGGGCCCGGGCACTGTAGTGTCGCGAACCGGGGTGTGAGGGCTGGCACCCTTTCCAGTGTCTCATGAAGCAGGGTGAGATCGGGCACCCCTACAGTGCACAGGCAGGGTGTGGTCAGGCACCCCTTCACACTGACCCGAGGTGAGGTCTGGCTGCTCCAGTGAAATGAATCGGTGTGGGCCGGGCACACTTAGCACCCATGACAGAGATGTGGGGCTTGGGCTCATTTTGGTGCAGGCTCAGGAATTGAGGTCAGGCACCCCAAGCCAACACCGGGTGTGATATTTTAGAATACTTCGGCGCGCGGCCAGGGTGTGAGGGCGGGCACCCCTCAGGCACCATGACTGAGGTGAGGGCCAGGCACTTGCTCAGTGCCGCGAATGGGGTGGCAGCCAGGCACCCCTTCAGCATGACCCCGGAGTGTGATGTCCAGGCATCCCGTCAGTGCCATGACTGGGGTGTGAGGGCCGGGCACCCCAGTAGTGACATGAACTTGGGGTGTGAGGGCCGGGCACCCCCTCAACTTCATGACCCGGGGTGTGAGGCGGGAATCGCTTCACTCCATGATCCGTGGTGTGAGGGCCGGGCACCTTTAGGTCCACATGACCCGGGGGTTGAGGCCGGGCACCCCTTCAGTGTAGGAAGCAGGGCGTGAGAGGGCCGGAGCACCCCTTTACAGTGCAATGAATCGGTGGGGCGGTTGGTGGGGGGGGTGGCGGGGGGCACTGCGGTGGCATCAGGCAGGGTGTGAGCCCACGAGGCACCCTTCACGCGGCCAGAGGTGAGGCCAGGAACCGCTTCAATCCCATGACCGTGGTGTGAGGCGGGCACCCCGCTTTGAGTCCATGACCACAGATTGTGAGGCAGCCGCACTTCAGTGTCATGAAGGAAACAGGGGTGTGAGGCGAGCTTTCCCTTTCAGTGCGATGAAACAGGGTAGGAAGGCAGGCACCCTGATGCTACCCGAACAGAGGTGAGCGGGCACCCTTCACACAGCCAGGGCAGCGAGGTCGAGCACCCCTTCAGTCGCAGATCAGTGTGAGGGCACGGGCACCCCTTCGAGCCATGAATAGAGTGTGAGGCCGGGCACCCCTTCAGTATTTATGACCCGAGGCGTCAGGGCAGGAGCCTTGCTAAGTCCATGACACGAGGGTGTGAGGGCCGTGCACCCTTTAGGTCCCATGATGACCCGGGGTGTGAGGGCCGTGACCCCTCAGTGACACCTGGGCGGGGTGTGAGGCCGAGGCACCCCTTTGTGACATGACCGGGGTGTGAGGGGCGGGCACCCCTCCAGCACCATGACTTGGGGTGAGGCCGGTCACCTTCAGTGCCATGAACCGGGTGTGAGTGCCAGGCACCCCTTTAGTGACATGACCCGGGGTGTGAAGGCGGAGCACCCCTCCAGCACCGCTTGAGCCCGGGGTGGGGCGGGGAGCAACCTAACCCCATGACCCGATAGAGGGTGTAGGGCGGGCACCCGCAGTCCCATTACCCGGGGTGTGAGGGCCGCGCACTTCAGTGCCACCGGCCCGGGGTGTGAGGCCGGCGCCGCTAAATCATAACGAGGTGTGAGGGCTGGGCAACCCTTCAGTGGGGCCAGGGCGTCAGGGCGGGCAACCCCTTCAGTGCCATGAGCCGGGGTGTGAGGGCCGGGCACCCCTTTAGTGCCATGAAGCAGGGGTGTGAGGGCCAGGCACCTAGAGCTGTAGTGAGCCAGAGTGTGAGGGCGAGCACCCTTCCTATGATGACACAGGGTGTGAGGGCGGGCACCTCTTCAGTGCCATGAATGCGAGGTATGAGCCAGAGCACCCCTTAGTAACCTGGGCCAGAGATTGTGAGGCCGGGTACCCATCCCAGCACCGCCGGCCCAGGTGTGAGGGCCGGGAACCGCTGGCAGGCATGACCGGTAGGGTGAGGGCCGGCGCTCCTTTGGGTCCATGACCGGGGTGTGAGGGCCGCGCACCCCTTCAGTGCCATGATGCCGGGGTGAGGGCGGGCACCTTCAGTGTCATGAACCGGGTGTGAGGGCTGGGCAGCCTTCCCGGCTGACATGACCCTGGGCGTTAGAGGCCGGAGCAGCCAGCCTTCAGTGCCATAGGCAGGGTGTGAGGCCGGGCACCCCTTTGAGTGCCATGAAACGGGGTGTGAGGGCCAGGCACCTACAGGCTATGAACCAGAGTGTGAGGCCGGGCACCCCTTCACATGACACGGGGTGTGAGGGCCGGGCACCCCTTCAGAGCTACTGACCCGGGGTGTGAGGCCGGGCATTTTTCAATGATATGAACCCGAGGGTGTGTGGGCCGGAGCACCCCTTCAATGATATGACCCGGGGGTGAGGGCCGAACTCGTTTAAACTCTATGACCAGGGGGTGTGAGGGGCCGGGCACTGCCTTCAGTGCCATGACCCGGGGTGTGAGGCCAGGTCACCAGCTACCAGTGCCATGACCCGGAGTGTGAGTGCCAGGCACTCTAGAGTCGCGGCACAGATTGTGAGGCGTGCACCCCGCTAAGTCATAAACGGGGTGTGAGCCGGAGCACCCTTTCAGTGCGATGAAACGGGGTGGGAAGGCCGGGCACCCCTACAGTGCTGCGAACCGGGTATGAAGGCCGGGCACCCCTTCCATGACCCGGGGTGTGAGGTCGGGCACCGCTTCAATCGACCCGTGGTGCGAGGGCCAGGCACCCCTTGGGTCATGACCCTGGGTGTGAGGGCAAATGCACCATGGTGTCATGAAACAGGGTGTGAGGGCGAGCACGCGCAGTGCGATGAGCTGGGGTGGGAAGGCGGGCACCCCTACAGTGCTGCGAACGGGGTGTGAAGGCCGGGCACCCCTTCACATGACCAGAGGTGTGAGGTCAGGCACCTTCAGTCCCATGAATCGGGGTGTGAGGGCCGGGCACCTCTTGATGACTTATGACCGGGCGTGGGGCAGGGCAGCCCGCTGGAGTCCATGACCCGGGGTGTGAGGGCGTGCACCTTTAGGTCCCATGACCCGGGGTTGGCGGGGAGCCCGTGAACCCCCCTCAGTGAGCATGACCCACGGGGTGTGAGGGCGGGCACCCTTTTAGTGACGCAGCCAGGGTGTGAGGGCCCTGGGGCACCTCCAGCACCATGACCCGGAGTGTGAGGGCCGGTCACCCCCTTCCGGTGCCGCTGAACCGGGTGGCGAGTGCCGGGCACCCCTTAGTGACATGACCATAGGGGTGGGGGCGGCACTGCATCCAGCACCATGGCCACGGGGTGTGAGGGCGGGAACCGCTTCAACCCACATGACCCGTAGGGTGAGGGCCGAGCACCCCGCACAGGTCCATTACAGGGTGTGAGGGCCGCTGCCTTTCAGTGCCATGACTTGGGGTGTGAGGCCGGGCACCCCTTCAGTGTCTATGAACGGGGTGTGAGGGAGCTGAGCAGCCACTTCAGTGAGCAAGCCGGGGCGTCAGGGCCGGGCAACCCCTTCAGTGCCATGGCAGGGTGGCTGAGGCCGGGCACCCCTTGGGCCTGCCATGAAGCCCAGTTGTGAGGCCCGAGAGCCTACAGAGCTATGAACCAGAGTGTGAGGGCGGCACCCCTTCACATGACACAGTGTGTGAGGGGCCAGGCGCCTTCAGTGCCATGACCCGGGGTGTGAGGGCCGGTCACTCCTTCAGTGCCATGACCCGGGGGTTGAGGGCCGGACAATCGTTTAGCTCTATGACCAGGGGTGTGAGGGCCGGGCATACCTTCAGTGCCATGGCCAGGGGTGTGACGGCCGGGCACCGCTTCAGGGCAATGACCCGGTGTGTTAGGGCCGGGCACCCCTTCAGTGATATGACCCTGGGCGTCACGGCCGGACACCCCTTTAGTGCCATGAGCCGGGGTGTGAGGGCCGGGCACCCCTTAAGTGCAATGAAACGGGGTGGGAGGCCCGGGCACCCCGACAGAGCTATGAACCGGGGTGTGAGGACCAGGAACCTATTCAGTGCCATGACCCGGGGTGTGAGGGCCGGGCACCCCTTTAGGTCCATGACCCGGGGTGTGAGGGCCGTGCACTCCTTCAGTGACATGACCCGGGGTGTGAGGGCCGGGCACCTTTTCAGTGCCATGACCCGGGGTGTGAGGGCCGGGCACCCTTTCAGTGCCATGAATCGGGGTGTGATGGCGGGGCACCCCTTCAGCTCCATGACCCGTAGTGTGAGGACCAGGAACCGCTTCAACCCCATGACCCAGGGTGTGAGGGCCGGGCACCCCTTTAGGTCCATGACCCGGGGTGTGAGGGCCGTGCACCTCTTCAGTGACATGACCCGGGGTGTGAGGGCCGGGCACCCCTTTAGCACCATGACCCGGGGTGTGAGGGCCTGTCACTCCTTCAGTGCCATGAACCGGGGAGTGAGGGCTGGGCACTCGTTTAGCTCTATGACCAGGGGTGTGAGGGCCGGGCAACCCTTCAGTGACATGACCCGTGGTGTGAAGGCCGGGTACCCCTCCAGCACCATGACCCGGAGTGTGAGGGCAGGGCACCCTTTCAATGACATGACCCGGGGTGTGAGGGCCAGGCACCCCTCCAGCACCATGACCCGGGGTGTGAGGGCCGGGATCCCCTTCAGTGCCATAACCCAGGGTGTGAGGGCCGGGCTCCCCTTCATTGCCATGACCCGGAGTGTGAGTGCCGGGCACCCCTTCAGTGACATGACCCGGGGTGTGAGGGCCGGGCACCCCTTCACATGACCCGGGGTGTGAGGGCCGGGCAACCTTTCAGTGTCATTAACCTGGTTGTGCGGGATGGGCACCCTTAAATGCCATGAAACGGGGTGTGAGTGCCGGCCATCCATACAGTGCTTTGAAAAAGGATGTGAGGTCCGGGCACCCCTTCACTTGACCCGGGGTGTCAGGGCCGGGCACCCCTCCAACACCATGACCCGGGGTGTGAGCGCCGGGCACCCCATAAGTGACATGAGCCGTGGTTTGGGGGCAGGGCACCCCTACAGTGTTATGAACCGGGGTGTGAGGGCCGGGCACCCCTTCACATGACCTGGGGTGTAAGGGCCAGGCACCCCATTAGCACCATGACCCGGGGTGTGAGGGCGGGGCACCCCTTCAGTACCATGACCCGGGGTGTGAGGGCCAGGCACCCCTTCAGTGAAATCACCGGAGGTGTGAGAGCTGGGCACCCCTTAATTGACATGACCCGGGATGAGGGCCGGGCACCCTTTCAGTGACATAACCCGGGGTGTGAGGTTCGGGCACACCTCCAGCACCATGACCCTGGGTGTGAGGTTCGGGCACACCTTCAGTGCCATAACCCGGGGTGTGAGGGCCCTGCACCCCTTCAGCACCATGATCCAGGGTGTAAGGGCCGGGCTCGATTTCAGTGCCAAGAATCGGTGTGTGAGGGCCGGGCACCCCATCAGCACCATAACCCCGGGTGTGAGGTTCAGGCACACCTTCAGTGCCATGACCCGGTGCCAGAGGGGCAGGCACCCCTTCAGCACCATATGATGATCAGGGTGTTAGGACCGGGCTCGATTTCAGTGCCAGAATGAGGGGTGTGAGGGCAGACTTTATGGCCCTGGCGAAGGGGTGTGAGGGCCGTTAACCGCTGCAACCCCATAACCCGGAGTGTGAGGGCCGGGCACCCCTTTAGTGACATGACCAGGGGCGTGAGGGCCGGGCACCCCTCAGACACCATGACCCGGGGTTTGAGTGCCGGGGACCCTTTCAGTGCCATGAGTCGGGGTGTGAAAGCCGGGCATCCCTTCATCACCATGACCCGGGGTGTGAGGGCCAGGCACCCCTGCAGCACCATGACCAGGGATGTGAGGGCCGGGAACCGTTTCAACCCCATGACCCGTGGTGTGAGAGCTGGGCACCCCTTTAGGTCCATGACCCGGGGTGTGAGGGCCGTGCACCACTTCAGTGCCATGACCCGGGGTGTGAGGGCCTGGCACCCCTTCAGTGTCATGAACCGGGGTGTGAGGGCCCGCCACCCTTTCAGTGCCATGAAACGGGGTGTGAGATCCGGGCACCCCTACAGTGCTGCAAACCGGGGTGAGATGACCGGGCACCACTTCACATGACCCGGGGAGTGACGGTCCGGCACCACTTCAGTGAAATGAATCGGGGTGTGAAGGCCGGGCACCCCTTCAGCACCATGACCCAGAGTGTTAGGGCCGGGCTCGATTTCAGTGCCAAGAATCGGGGTGTGAGGGCCGGGCACCCCATCAGCACCATAACCCGGGGTGTGATGGCCGGGAACCACTTCAACCCCATGACCCGGGGTGTGAGGGCCGGGCACCCCTCAGGCACCATGACCCGGGGTGTGAGGGCCGGGCACCCCTTCATTGCCATGAATCGGGGTGTGAAAGCCGGGCACCCCTTCAGCACCATGACCCGGAGTGTGAGGTCCAGGCACCCCTTCAGTGCCATGACCCGGGGTGTGAGGGCCGGGCACCCCATCAGTGACATGAACCGGGGTGTGAGGGCCGGGCACCCCTCCAGCACCATGACCCGGGGTGTGAGGGCCGGGAACCGCTTCACTCCATGATCCGTGGTGTGAGGGCCGGCCACCCCTTTAGGTCCATGGCCCAGGGTGTGAGGGCCGGGCACCCCTTCAGTGTCATAAAACGGGGTGTGAGTGCCTGGCACCCTTTCAGTGCCGTGAATCGGGGTGTGAAAGCCGGGCCCCCTGTCAGTGCGATGAAAACGGGTGTGAAGGCCGGGAACCCCTTCACATGACCCGGGGTGTGAGGGCCGGGAACCGCTTCAACCCCATGACCCGTGGTGTGAGGGCCGGGCACCCCTTTAGGTCCATGACCCGGGGTGTGAGGGCCGTGCACCCTTTCAGTGCCATGACCCGGGGTATGAGGGCCGGGCACCCCTTCAGTGTCATGAAACGGGGTGTGAGGGCCGGGCACCCTTTCAGTGTGATGAAACGGGGTGTGAAGGCCGGGCACCCCTACAGTGACATAGATCAGGAATTGATGGCCGAGCACCTTCAGCTCCATAGCCCGTGGTGAGACCAAGGGGCCTTTAACCCCGCGGCCCACGGTGAGGGCTGACTTGCCCCAGGTCCCATGACCCGAGGTGCTGAGCGTGCACCTCTTCAGTGACATGACCCGGGGCCGGCGAGGCCGAGCACCCCTTTAATGAAACGCCGGCCCGGGGTATGAGGGCGGGCACCCCTGCAACACACCATGACCAGGGTGTGAGGGCCAGGAACCGTTTCAACCCCACTTGAGCCAGGCAGGGTGTGAGAGCCGGGCAAACCTTCAGTGCCATGGCCAGGGGTGTGAGGGCCGGGCACCTCATCAGTGCCATGACCCGGTGTGTGAGGGCTGGGCACCCCTCCAGTGACATGACCCAGGGTGTGAGGGCCGGGCACCCTTTCAGTGACATGAAACGGGGTGTGAGGGCCGGGCACCCGTTTAGTGACATGACCCGGGGTGTGAAGGCCGGGAACCCCTCCAGCACCATGACCCGGGGTGTGAGGGCCGGGCACCCGTCCAGCACCATGACCCGGGGTGTGAGGGCCGGGCACCTCATCAGTGCCATGACCCGGGGTGTGAGGGCCGGGCACCACTTCAGTGACATGACCCGCGGTGTAAGGGCCGGGCAAACCTTCAGTGCCATGGCCAGGGGTGTGAAGGCAGGGCACCCCTTCAGCACCATGACCCGGCGTGTGAGGGCCGGGCTCCCCTTCAGTGCCATGACCCGGGGTGTGAGGGCTGGGCACCCTTCAGTGACATGACCAAGGGTGTGAGGACCGGGCACCCGTTCAGTGCCATGAATAGGGGTGTGATGTCCGGGCACCCCTACAGTGTTATGAACCGGGGTGTGAGGGCCGGGTACCCTTTCACATGACCCGGGGTGTGAGGGCCAGCAACCACTTCAGTGCCATGACCCGGGGTATGAGGGCCAGGCACCCCTTCACTGGCATGAAACGGGGTGTGGGGGCAGGGCACCCCTTCAGTGACATGCACCTGGGTGTGAGGGCCGGGTACCCTTTCAGTGACATGACCCAAGGTGTGAGGGCCGGGCACCCCTCCAGCACCATGACCCGGGGTGTGAGGGCCGGGCACCCCTTCAGTGCCATGACCCGGAGTGTGAGGGCCGGGCACCCCTTCAGTGTCACCAATCGGGGTGTGAGGGCCAGGCACCCTTTCAGTGCCATGAAACGCGGTGTGTCGGCCGGGCACCCCTTCAGGGACATGACCCGGGGTGTGAGGGCCGGGCACCTCATCAGCACCATGACCCGGGGTGTTAGGGCCGGGCACCCTTTTAGGTCCAT
Source organism: Homarus americanus (assembly GCF_018991925.1). Taxonomy (NCBI): domain Eukaryota; kingdom Metazoa; phylum Arthropoda; class Malacostraca; order Decapoda; family Nephropidae; genus Homarus; species Homarus americanus. Next base: position 22,443 of record NW_024748634.1, read on the forward strand.
GACCCGGGGTGTCATGGCCGTGCACCCCTTCAGTGACATGACCCGGGGTGTGAGGACCGGGCACCCCTTTAGTGACATGACCCTGGGTGTGAAGGCCGGGCACTCCTCCAGCACCATGACCTGGGGAGTGAGGGCCAGGCACCCCTTCAGTGCCATGACCCGGGTGTGAGGGCCGGGCACCCTTTGAGTGCCATGAAACGGGGTGTGAGGGCCGGGCACCCCTACAGTGCTGCGAACCGGGGTGTGAGGGCCGGGTACCCCTTCACATGACCTGGGGTGTGAGGGTCGGGCACCCCTTCAGTGAAATGAATCGGGGTGTGAGGGCTGGGCACCCCTTCAGCGCCATGACCCAGGGTGTTAGGGCCGGGGCACCCCTGCTTACCATGACCCGGTGTGTGAGGGCCAGGCACCTATTCAGTGCCATGACCCAGGGGTGTGAGGGCCAGGCACCCCCTTCAGTGACATGACCCGGTGTGAGGCCGGGCACCCCTGAGTGCTGCGGAGCCAGGGTGTGAGGGCCGGAGTACCCCCTCACATGACCGAAGGTGTGAGCGGGGCACCCCACCAGCACCATGACCCGGTGTGTGAGGGCCAGGCACCTGTCAGTGCCACTGACCCGGGGTGTGAGGGGGCCAGGCACCCGCTGAAGTGACATGACCCCGAGGGGGCGTGAGGGGGCCAGGCACCCCTCAGGAACACACCATGACCCGGGGTTTGAGGGCCGGGACCCTTTCCTCAGTGCCATGAATCGGGGTGTGAAAGCCAGGCATCCTTCATCCCATGGCCCGGGGTGTGAGGAGACAGGCACCCCTGCAGCACCATATGACCCGGGATGTGAGGGGGCCAGAACCGTTTCAACCCCATGACCCGTGGTGTGAGCTGGAGGCACCCCTTTAGGTCCCATGACCCGGGGTGTGAGGCCATTGCACCACTTCAAGTGCCATGACCCGGGGTGTGAGGGCCTGGCACCTTCAGCTCATCATGAACAGGGGTGTAGGGGCCGCCACCCTTTCAGTGCCGAAACGGGGTGTGAGATCCGGGCACCCCTACAGTGCTGCAAACCGGGGTGAGATGACCGGGCACCGCTTCACATGACCCGGGGAGTGACGGTCAGCACCACTTCAGTGAAATGAATCAGGTGTGAAGGCCGGGCACCCCTTCAGCACCACATGACCCAGAGTGTTAGGGCGGGCTCGATTTCAGTGCCAGAATGTCAGGTGGTAGGCACTATCAACACCATGACCCGGGGTGTGATGGCCAAGAACTTCCAGCCACTGACCCGGGGTGAGGGCCCGGGCACCCCTCAGGCACCATGACCCGGGGGTGCGAGGACCGGGCACCCTTGGTGCGCGGAATACCGAGAGTGGCCAAAGCCGAGCACCTTAGCTTCCCTTAGCCAGGAGTGTGAGGTCCAGAGCACCCCGCCTGGTCGCATGGCCGAGGGTCGTAGGGCGAGACACCCCATCAGTGTTATGAACCGGGGTGTGAGGGCCGGGCACCCCTCAACACCATGGCCCAGGGGTGAGGGCCGAGGAGCCGCTACTCACTGATCCCGTGGTGTGAGGTCGAGCACCGCTTTAGGTCCATGACCCGGGGTTTGAGCCAGGCACCTTCAGTGTCGTGGTGGGGTGTGGCCGGGCACACCCTTTCAGTGAGATGAAAAGGGTGTGAAGGCGGGCCCTACAGTGCTGCGAACCCGGGGTGTGAAGGCGGCGCGCCCGCATGACCCGGGGTGTGAGGGCCGGGAACCCGCTTCAATCCCATGACCTGGGGTGGGAGGCCCGGGCACCCCGACAGAGCATTGAACCGGGGTGTGAGGACCGGGATCCTATTCAGTGCCATGACCCGAGGTGTGAGGGCCGTGCACCCCTTCAGTGACATGACCCGGGGTTTCAGGGCCGGGCACCTTTTCAGTGCCATGACCCTGGGTGTGAGGGCCGGGCACCCTTTCAGTGCCATGAATCGGGGTGTGATGGCCGGGCACCCCTTCAGCTCCATGGCCCGTGGTGTGAGGACCAGGAACCGCTTTAACCCCATGACCCAGGGTGTGAGGGCCGGGCACCCCTTTAGGTCCATGACCCGGGGTGTGAGGGCCGTGCACCTCTTCAGTGACATGACCCGGGGTGTGAGGGCCGGGCACCCCTTTAGTGACATGACCCGGGGTATGAGGGCCGGGCACCCCTGCAGCACCATGACCCGGGGTGTGAGGGCCGGGAACCGTTTCAACCCCATGACCCGTGGTGTGAGAGCTGGGCACCCCTTTAGGTCCATGACCAGGGGTGTGAGGGCCGTGCACCACTTCAGTGCCATGACCCGGGGTGTGAGGGCCGGGCACCCCTTCAGTGTCATGAACCGGGGTGTGAGGGCCGGGCACCCCTTCAGTGACATGACCCGGGGTGTGAGGGCCGGGCACCCGTTTAGTGACATGACCCGGGGTGTGAAGGCCGGGAACCCCTCCAGCACCATGACCCGGGGTGTGAGGGCCGGGCACCCGTCCAGCACCATGACCCGGGGTGTGAGGGCCGGGCACCTCATCAGTGCCATGACCCGGGGTGTGAGGGCCGGGCACCACTTCAGTGACATGACCCGCCCAGTGTAAGGGCCGGGCAAACCTTCAGTGCATAGCCAGGGGTGTGAGCAGGCACCCCTTCAGCACCATGACCCGGCGTGTGAGGCCGGGCTCCCTTCAGTGCAGCCCGGGGTGTGAGGCTGGGCACCCGCTTCAGTGAGCATGACCAGGGTGTGAGACCGGGCACCGTTCAATGCATGAATAGGGGGTGTGATGTCGGGCACCCCTACAGTGTCCTGAACCAGGGGTGTGAGGGCCAGGTACCCTTTCACATGACCCGGGGTGTGAGGGCCAGCAACCACTTCAGTGCCATGACCCGGGGTATGAGGGCCAGGCACCCCTTCACTGGCATGAAACGGGGTGTGGGGGCAGGGCACCCCTTCAGTGACATGCACCTGGGTGTGAGGGCCGGGTACCCTTTCAGTGACATGACCCAAGGTGTGAGGGCCGGGCACCCCTCCAGCACCATGACCCGGGGTGTGAGGGCCGGGCACCCCTTCAGTGCCATGACCCGGAGTGTGAGGGCCGGGCACCCCTTCAGTGTCACCAATCGGGGTGTGAGGGCCAGGCACCCTTTCAGTGCCATGAAACGCGGTGTGTCGGCCGGGCACCCCTTCAGGGACATGACCCGGGGTGTGAGGGCCGGGCACCTCATCAGCACCATGACCCGGGGTGTTAGGGCCGGGCACCCTTTTAGGTCCATGACCCGGGGTGTCATGGCCGTGCACCCCTTCAGTGACATGACCCGGGGTGTGAGGACCGGGCACCCCTTTAGTGACATGACCCGGTGTGTGAGGGCCGGGCAACCTTTCAGTGTCATGACCCGGAGTGTGAGGCTGACTTGCCCAGAGTGCCATGAAACAGGGGTGTGAGGCCAGGCACCCCTGATGCTGAACCGGGGTGTAGGGCCAGGTGCCCCTTCCACATGACCTGGGGTGTGGTCAGGCACCCCTTCAGTGACATGACCAGGGTGTGGGACCAGGCACCTCTTTAGTGACTTTATGACCTGGGGTGCAGGCAGGGCACCTGGCCTCCCTTGACCCAGTGTGTGGGGCCAGAGCACCTATTCAATGCATGACCAGGGGTGTGAGGGCCAGGCACCCTTCAGTGGCACTTGACCCAGGGGTGTGAGGGCCGGGCCTCATCAGTGCCATGACCCGGGGTGTGAGGGCCGGGCACCGCTTTAGTGACATGACCCGGGGTGTGAGGGCCGGGCACCCCTTCAGCACCATGACCCGGGGTGTGGCCGAAGGCAGGGCACCCCCACCAGCACCATGACCCGGTGTGGCTGGCGGGGGCCGAGCACTATTCAGTGCCATGACCCGGTGAGGCCGAGCACCCCCCCATCAGTGAGCATGAACCGAGTGTGAGGCCGAGCACCTCAGCACCAGCCCGAGGTGTGAGGGCAGGAACCTCTTCACTCCGCCGTCCAGCAGTGTGAGGTCCGGAGGCACCGCTTTAGGTCCATGACCGGGGTTTTGAGGGCAGGGCACCCCTTCCAGTGTCGTGGTGGGGTGTAGCCGGGGCACCCTTTCAGTGCGATGAAAAGGGTGTGAGGCAGGCTCCCTACAGTGCTGCGGAGCCGGGGTGTGAGGCCGGGCACCCCTTCACATGACCGGGGTGTGAGGAGCCGAACCGCTTCAATCCCATGACCCGTGGTGTGAGGCCGGAGCACCCCTTTGGGTCAGGCCTAGGTGTGAGGGCGATGCCCTTTCAGTGCCATGACCCGGGGTGTGAGGCCGGGCACCCCTTCAGTGACATGACCGGGGAACAGAGGGGCCGGGCACCTTTTCAGTGCCTTGACGGGGTGGCGAGGCGGAGCACCTTTCAGTGCCATGAATCGGGGTGTGAGGGCCGTGCACCTCTTCAGTGACATGACCCGGGGTGTGAGGGCGGGCACCCCTTTGGTGACATGACCCGGGGTATGAGGGGCCGAGCACCTGCAGCACCATGACCCGGGGTGTGAGGAGCCGAGGTGCGTTTCAACCCCATGACCCCGTGGTGTGAGCTGGGCACCCGCTTTGGTCCATGACCCCGGGGTGTGAGGCCGTCACCCACTTCAGTGCCTCCTGTTCCGGGGTGTGAGGGCAGGCGCATCAGTGTCGCGAACCGGGGTGTGAGGCCCGCCACCCCTTTCAGTGCCATGAACAGGTGAGGGCCGGGCACCCCTTTCAGTGACATGACCCGGGTGTGGGCCAGGCACCCCGTTGAAATGACATGACCGGGGTGTGAAGGCCGGGAGCCTCAGCACATGACCCCGGGGTGTGAGGGCGGAGCACCCGTCCAGCACCATGACCCGGGGTGTGAGGCCGGGGAGCACCTCATCAGTGCGGGCGGGGTGTGAGGGCCGGGCACCGCTGTTGACATGCCCCGCGGTGTGAGGGCGGGCAAACCTTCAGTGCCATGGCCAGGGTGGCGAAGGCAGGGCACCCCTTCAACGCATGACCCGGCGTGTGAGGCGAGACCCTTCTAGTATATGACCCAGGATGTGAGGGCTGGGCACCCTTCAGTGACGACCAGGGTGTGAGGACCCGGGCACCGTTCGGTACCATAAATAGGGTGTGATGTCGGGCACCCCTACGGTGTTATGAACCGGGGTGTGGGGGCCGGGCACCCTTTCACATGACCCGAGGTGTAGGGGCCAGCAACCACTTCAGTGCCATGACCCTGGGTATGAGGGCAGGCACCCCTTCACTGGCATGAGCCGGGTGTGAGGCAGGGCACCCCGCTCAGTGACGCATGAACCTGGGTGTGAGGCCGGGTACCCTTTCAGTGACACTTGACCCAGGTGTGAGGGCCGGGCACCCCTCCCTTTCCTTGACCCGGGGTGTGAGGGCGGTGCCCCTTCAGTGCCCATGACCAGGTGAGGCCAGGCACCCCTTCAGTGTCTTAATGTCCCAAGGTGTGAGGGCAGGCACCCTTTCAGTGCCATGAAAGCGGGGTGTGTCGGCGGGCACCCCTTCAGGGACATGACCTGGGTGTGAGGGCGAACCCCATCAGCACCATGACCCGAGGGTGTTAGGGCGGGCACCCGCACAGGTCCGCGGCCGGGGTGTCATGGCCGTGCACCCTCCATGACATGACCGGGGTGTGGGGACCGGAGCACCTTTTAGTGACATGACCCGGGGTGGCATGAAGGCGGGCACTCCTTCAGTGCCATGACTTCCAGGTGGCTGAGGGCCGGGCACCTTTCAGTGCCATGAAACGAGGTGTGAGGCTGGGCACCCCTAGAGTGCTACTTGCAGGCCGAGGTGTGAGGGCCGGAGTACCCCTTCACTTGACCTGGGGTGTGAGGGTCCGAGGGCACCCGCTAAGTGACATGAGCCCGGGGTGTGAGGGCCAGGCACCTTCAGTGACATGACCCGGGGTGAGGCCGAGCACCTCCAACAGTGCCATGAAACCCGGTGTGAGGCTGACACCGCTTCAGTGACCGCGGCCCGGGGTGTGAGGGCCGGGCATCATCGATGCATGACCCGGGGTGTGAGGGCTGAGCACCACTTCAGTGATATGACCCGGGGTGTGAGGGCTGAGGCACCCCTAGTGTGCTGCGAACCGGGGTGTGAGGGCCGGGTACCCCCTTCACATGACCCGGGGTGTGAAGGCAGGCACCCCACCAGCACCATGACCCGGTGTGTGAGGGCCAGGCACCTATTCAGTGCCATGACCCGGGGTGTGAGGACCGGGCACCCCATCAGTGACATGAACGGGGTGTGAGGGGCCGGGCACCCCTCAGCACCATGACCCGGGGTGTGAGGGCCGGGGAACAGCACACTCCATGATCCATGGTGGCGGGTCGGGCACCGCTTTAGGTCCATGACCAGGGGTTTGAGGCCAGGCACCCCTTCAGTGTCGTGAATTGGGGTGTGTTGAAAAGCGGGCACCCCTTTCAGTGCGATGAAAAGGGGTGTGAAGGCGGGCTCCCTACGAGTGCTGCGAACCAGGGTGTGAAGGCGGGCACCTTCACATGACCGGGGTGTGAGGGCCGAGGAACGCTTCAATCCCATGACCCGTGGGTGTGAGGCCGGAAGGCACCTTTAGGTCCCATGACCCTGGGTGTGGGAGCAGGGCACCCCCTTCAGTGACATGACCGGGGTTTCAGGGCGAGGGCACCTTTTTCAATGCCATGACCCGGGGTGTGAGGCAGGCACCCTTTTCAGTGCTGGGCGGGTGAGGGCCGTGCACCTCTTCAGTGATGACCGAGGGGTGTGAGGGGCTGGGCACCTTTAGTGACATGACCCCGGGTATGAGGGCCGGGCACCCCCTGCAACACCATGACCGGGGGTGTGAGGGCCGGGAACCGTTTCAACACTGGGCCCGTGGTGTGAGAGCTGGGCACCCCTTTGGAACCATGACCCGCAGTGAGGGCGTGCACTTCAGGCGCATGACCCGGGAGGGTGTGAGGCGGGCACCCCTTCAGTGTCATGAACCGGGGTGTAGGGCCCGCCACCCTTTCAGTGCCATGAACCGGGGTGAGGCCGAGCACCTTCCAGTGTTTATGACCCGGGGTGTGAGGGCCGGGCACCTGACTAGTGGTATGACCGAGGTGTGAAGGCCGGGAACCCCTCAACACCATGACCGGGGTGTGAGGGCCCGGGCACCCGTCAACACCATGACCCCACGGGGGCGAGGGCGGGCACCTCATCAGTGCCATGACCCGAGGGGTGTGAGGGCCAGGCTTTTCCCTTCAGTAACATAGCCCGCGGTGTGAGGGCCGGTCAAGCCTTCAGTGCCATGGCCAGGGGTGTGAGGGCCGGGCACCCCTTCAACACCATGACCCGGGGTGTGAGGGCCGGGCTCCCCTTCAGTGCCATGACCCTGGGTGTGAGGCTGGAGGCACCCCTTCAGTGCCTATGACCCGGGGTGTGAAGGCCGGGCACTTTAGAGTACGCAGCCAGGGTTTTGAGGCCCAGCAAACCTTCCAATACCATGGCCAGGAGGTGTGAGGCCGGGTACTCATCAGTGCCATGACCGGTGTGAGCTGGGCACACTTCAGTGACATGACCGGGGGTGTGAGGGCCGGGCACCACTTTAGTGACATGACCCGGGGTGTGAGGCCGGGCACCCCACTGGCAGCTACCGGGGGTGGCCAGGGGCGAGGGCTCCCTTCAGTGCCACTTGACCTGGGTGTGAGGGCTGAGCACCCCGCTGATCGACATGACCAAGGTGCGTGAGGACAGGAGCACTTCCAGCTCCGCGACGGGGGTGTGAGGGCGGGCACCACTTTGGAGTCATGACCCAGGGGTGTCATGGCCGTGCACCCTTCAGTGACGCGGCCGAGGGTGTGAGGGCGGGTGCCTTTTGTGACATATGACACACGCAGGATGTGAAGGCCGGGCACCCTCCAGCACCATGACACGGGGTGTGAGGGGCCCAGGCACCTTCAGCACTACATGGCCGGGTGTGAGGGCGGGCACCCCTTCAGTGCCATGACCCGGGGTGTGAGGGGCCAGAGCACCCCTTTAGTGTCTAGAATCGGGGTGTGAGGCCGGGCACTTGCACATGGCCGAAGGTGTGAGGGCCGAGCACCCTTTCAGTGCCATGACCCGGGGTGTGAGGGCCGGGCACCCCTTCAGTGTCACGAATCGGGGTGTGAGGGCCGGGCACCCCTTCAGTGATGACCCTGGGTATGAGGGCGGGCACCCCTCCAGCACCATGACCCGGGGTGTGAGGGCGGGCACCTTCAGTGCCATGACCGGGGTGTGAGGCCGGAGCTTTGCTAGTGCGCAGATGGGGTGTGATGTCTGGGCACCCCTCCAGCACATGCCCCGGAGTGTGAGGGCCGGGCACCCTTTCAGTGACATGACCCGGGGTGTGAGGGCGGAGCACCCCTCAACACCATGGCCTGGGGTGTGTGAGGGCCCGGGCACCCCTTCAGTGTCATGACCCGGATGTGTCAGGGCCTGACACCCCTCAGCACCATGGCCCGAGAGTATGAGGGCGGGCACCCCTCCAGCACCATGACCCGGGGTGTGAGGCCAGGCACCCCTTCAGTGCCATGACCAGGGTGTGAGGGCCGGGCAAAGCTACAGTGCCATGGCCCCGGGGGTGTGAGGGCCGTGCACCTCATCAGTGCCATGACCCGGGGGTGTGTGTGGAGACGGGCACCCCTTAAGTGCCATGAAACGGGGTGTGAGTGCGGGCACCCATACATACTTGAACCAGGGTGTGAGGGTAGGGCACCCCTTCACAAGACCCGGGGTGTCAGGGCTGGGCACCCCTCAGCACCATGACCCGGAATTCTTGAGGGCCTGGCACCCCATAATTGACATGAACCGGGGTTTTAGGGCCAGGCACCTTCAGTACAGAAACGGGGTGTGGGGGCAGGGCATCTGATGTTATGAACCGGGGTGTGAGGCCGGAGCACCCCTTTCACATGACAGGGTGTAAGGGCCTCGCACCCCTTCAGCACTATGCCACGAGGTGTGAGGACCAGCACCCCTTCAGTGCCATGACCCGAGGTGTGAGGGCCGGGCACCCCTTTCAGTGCATAAGAAACAGGTGTGAGGCAGGCACCCCTAAGTGCTACAAACCGGGGTGTGAGGGCAGGTACCCCTTCCACATGACTTGGGGGTGGAGGACAGGGCACTGTGTGGCCTCCAGGTGTGAGGGCTGGGCACCCCTTCCAGCACCATGACCCAGGTGTTGGGGCCAGGCTCGGTTTCAGTGCCAGAATCAGGGTGTGAGGGCCGGGCACCCCATCAGCACATGACCCGGGATGTGAGGGCCAGGAGTCCGCTTCAACACCCCATGACCCTGGGTGTGAGGGCCGGAGCACCGCTGGAGTCCATGACCAGGAATGTCATGGCAGTACCTTCAAGTGACATGACCCCGGGTGTGAGGGCCAGAATTGCCACTTTTTGTGACATGACCTGGGATGAAGGCCGGGCACCCCTCCAGCACCATGACCCAGGGTGGCGAGGCCCAGGCACCCCGTAGCACCCATGACCCGGGGTGTGAGGGCCGGGCACCCACATCGGTTCCATGACCCGGGGTGTGAGGCTGAGGCACCCCTTCAGTGTCACGAATCCGGGTGTGAGGCCGGGCACCTCAGCCCGGGGTGTGAGGAGCCAGGCACCCCCTTCAGTACACTGACCCGAGGTGTGAGGGCCGGGCACCCCTTCAGTGTCACGAATCGAAGTGTGAGGCCGAGCACCCCTTCAGTGACATGGCTTGGGGAATGAGGCCGGGCACCCTCAGCACCATGACCCGGGGTGTGAGGGCCGAGGCACCCCTTCAGATGCCATGACCCGGGGTGTGAGGCCAGGCACCCTTTCAGTGTCTGAATCGAGGTTTGAGGGCCAGGCACCCCTTGGTGACATGACCCGGGAGTGTGAGGGCCGGGCACCCCTTCAGTGTCACGAGCCAGGGGTGTGAGGGCCAGGCACCCTTTCAGTGCCATGAATCGGGGTGGGGGCCGGGCACCCTTTCAGTGCCATGAATCAGGGTGTGGTGGGCACCCCTCGCCTGGAGCCAGGTGTGATGGCAGGCATCAATCCCAGCACCATGGCCCGGGGTGTGAGGGCCGAACACCCCTTCAGTGACATGACCCGGGGTGAGGCCGGGCACCCTTACAATGATGTGACCCGATGTGTGAAAGGCCGAGCCTCTGGCACCATGACCGGGCAAAGGCGCCAGGCACTCAAATGCTTTATGACCCGGGGTGTGAGGGCCGGAGCACCACTTTGAGTACATGACCAGGGTGTGAGGCCCGGCAAACCTTCAGTGCCATGGCCGGGGTGTGAGGCCGGGCACCTCATCAGTGCCATGGCCCAGGGTGAGGGAGCCGGGCACCACTTCAGTGACATGACCCAGGGTGAGGCCAGGCACCCCTTCGGTGACATGACCCGGGGTGTGAGGCCGCGCACGCTTCAGTGTCATGAATCGGGGTGTGTGAGGGCCGGGCACTACAGTGCTGCGAACCGGGGTGTGAGGCCGGGCACCCTTCATGACCTGGCGAGAGTCGAACTCCCCTTCCAGTATGAAATTAATCGAGTTGTGAGGGCTGGGCACCTTCAGCACCATGACCCAGGGTGTTAGGGCGGGCTCGATTTCAGTGCCAGAATCCCGGTGTGAGGGCCGGGGAGCCCGCTTCAACCTGCCCCATGACCCGGGGTGTGAGGCCGGGCACCCCTTTGGAGTCCGTGATCCGGGGTGTCATGGCCGTGCACCCTTCAGTGACATGACCCGGGGTATGAGGGCCGGCACCTTTAGTGACATGACCCGGGGTGTGAGCCAGGCACCCCTCAGCACCATGACCCGGGGTGTGAGGGCCGAGGCACCACTTCAGTGATATGACCCGCGGTGTGAGGCCGGGCAAACCTTCAGTGCCATGGCCAGGGGTGTGAGCAGGGCACCCCTTCAGCACCAGAGCCCGGCGTGTGAGCCAGGCTCCCCTTCAGTGACATGACTAAGGTGTGAGGACCGGAGCACCCGTTCAGTGCCATGAATAGAGGTGTGATGTCCGGGGCGCCCTACAGTGTTATGGTTCCGGGGTGTGAGGGCCGGGCACTCTTTCACATGACCCGGGGTGTATGGGCCAGCAACCGCCAGTGCCATGACCCCGGGGTATGAGGGCCGGGCACCCCTTCACTGGCATGAAGCAGGGGTGTGGGGCGGGCACCCCTACAGTGTTATGAATCGGGGTGTGATGTCCGGGCACCCCTCAGCACCGCCCCGGAGTGTGAGGGCCGGGCACCCTTTCAGTGAGCGCGACCCGAGGTGGCGGGCGGTGCCTCAACACCATGGCCGCAGGGTGCCGAGGGCCGGGCACCCCTTCAGTGTCATGACCCGGATGTGTCAGGGCCTGACACCCTCCAGCACCATAGCCGGGGTATGAGGCAGGGCACCCCCTCAGCACCATGACCCGGGGTGTGAGCCAGGCACCCCTTCAGTGCCATGACCAGGGGCGGGGGGCCGACAGCTACAGTTCCATGGCCGGGGTGTGAGGCCGTGAACCTCACATCAGTGCCATGGCCAGGGGTGGTAGTGGAACGGGCACCCCTTAAGTGCCATGAAGCAGGGGTGTGAGTGCCGGGCACCCCATACATGCTGAACAGGGTGGTAGGGTAGAACCCTTCCTGTTCCAGGGGTGTCAGGGCTGGGCACCCTCAGCACCATGACCCGGAGTGTGAGGGCCTGGCACCCCATAAGTGACATGAACGGGGGTTTTAGGGCCGGGCACCCCTTCAGTGACATGAAACGGGGTGTGGGGGCAGGGCATCCCTACAGTGTTATGAACCGGGGTGTGAGGGCCGGGCTCCCTTTCACATGACCCGGGGTGTAAGGGCCTCGCACCCCTTCAGCACCATGCCACGGGGTGTGAGGACAAAGCACCCCTTCAGTGCCATGACCCGGGGTGTGAGGGCCGGGCACCCTTTCAGTGCCATGAAACGGGGTGTGAGGATCGGGCACCCCTACAGTGCTGCAAACCGGGGTGTGAGGGCCGGGTACCCCTTCACATGACTTGAGGTGTGAGGGTCGGGCACCCCTTCAGTGAAATGAATCGGAGTGTGAGGGCTGGGCACCCCTTCAGCACCATGACCCAGGGTGTTAGGGCCGGGCTCGATTTCAGTGCCAAGAATCAGGGTGTGAGGGCCGGGCACCCCATCAGCACTATGACCCGGGATGTGAGGGCCGGGAACCGCTTCAACCCCATGACCCTGGGTGTGAGGGCCGGGCACCGCTTTAGGTCCATGACCAGGGGTGTCTTGGCCGTGCACCACTTCAGTGACATGACCCGGGGTGTGAGGGCCGGGTACCCCTTTTGTGACATGACCTGGGATGTGAAGGCCGGGCACCCCTCCAGCACCATGACCCGGGGTGTGAGGGCCAGGCACCCCTTCAGCACCATGACCCGGGGTGTGATGGCCGGGCACCCCTTCAGTGCCATGACCCGGGGTGTGAGGGCCGGGCACCCCTTCAGTGTCACGAATCGGGGTGTGAGGGCCGGGCACCCCTTCAGTGACATGACCCGGGGTGTGAGGGCCGGGCACCCTTTCAGTGCCATTACCCGGGGTGTGAGGGCCGGGCACCCCTTCAGTGTCACGAATCGGGGTGTGAGGGCCGGGCACCCCTTCAGTGACATGACCCTGGGTATGAGGGCCGGGCACCCCTCCAGCACCATGACCCGGGGTGTGAGGGCCGAGGCACCCCTTCAGTGCCATGACCGGGGGGGTGTGGTGGCGGGCACCCTTTCCAGTGTCACGAATCAGGTTTGAGGCCGGGCACCCCTTCAGTGTCACGAACCGGGGTGTGAGGGCCGGGCACCCTTTCAGTGCCATGAATCGGGGTGTGAGGGCCGGGTACCCCCTCAGCACCATGACCCGGGTTGTGAGGGCCAGGCATCAATCCAGCACCATGGCCCGGGGTGTGAGGGCCAGGCATCAATCCAGCACCATGGCCCGGGGTGTGAGGGCCGAACACGCCTTCAGTGACATGACCCGGGGTGTGAGGGCCGGGCACCCTTTCAGTGATATGACCCGGGGTGTGAAGGCCGGGCACCCCTCCAGCATCATGACCCGGGGTATGAGGGAAGGGCACCCCTTTAGTGCTATGACCCGGGGTGTGAGGGCCGGGGACCACTTTAGGTACATGACCAGGGGTGTGAGGGCCGGGCAAACCTTCAGTGCCATGGCCAGGGGTGTGAGGGCCGGGCACCTCATCAGTGCCATGACCCGGGGTGTGAGGGCCGGGCACCACTTCAGTGACATGACCCAGGGTGTGAGGGCCGGGCACCCCTTCAGTGACATGACCCGGGGTGTGAGGGCCGCGCACCCCTTCAGTGTCATGAATCGGGGTGTGAGGGCCGGGCACCCTTTCAGTGCCATGAAACAGGGTGTCAGGGCCGGGCACCCCTACAGTGCTGCGAACCGGGGTGTGAGGGCCGGGCACCCCTTCACATGACCTGGGATGTGAGAGTCGGGCACCCCTTCAGTGAAATTATTCGGGGTGTGAGGGCTGGGCACCCCTTCAGCACCATGACCCAGGGTGTTAGGGCCGGGCTCGATTTCAGTGCCAAGAATTGGGGTGTGAGGGCCGGGAACCCCATCAGCACCATGACCCAGGGTGTGAGGGCCGGGAGCCGCTTCAACCCCATGACCCGGGGTGTGAGGGCCGGGCACCCCTTTAGGTCCGTGATCCGGGGTGTCATGGCCGTGCACCCCTTCAGTGACATGACCCGGGGTGTAAGGGCCGGGCACCACTTCAGTGACATGACCCGCGGTAAGAGGGCCGGGCACCCCTTCACTGGCATGAAACGGGGTGTGGGGGCAGGGCACCCCTACAGTGTTATGAACCGGGGTGTGAGGGCCGGGCACCCTTTCACATGACCCGGGGTGTAATGGCCGGGCACCCCTTCAGCACCATGACCCGGAGTGTGAGAGCTGGGCACCCCTTCAGTGACATGAACCTGGGTGTGAGAGCCGGGTACCCTTTCAGTGACATGACCCAAGGTGTGAGGGCCGGGCACCCCTCCAGCACCATGACCCGGGGTGTGAGGGCCGGGCACCCCTTCAGTGCCATAACCCGGAGTGTGAGGGCCGGGCACCCCTTCAGTGTCACCAATCGGGGTGTGAGGACCAGGCACCCTTTCAGTGCCATGAAACGGGGTGTGTCGGCCGGGCACCCCTTCAGGGACATGACCCGGGGTGTGAAGGCCGGGCACCCCATCAGCACCATGACCCGGGGTGTTAGGGCCGGGCACCCTTTTAGGTCCATGACCCGGGGTGTCATGGCCGTGCACCCCTTCAGTGACATGACCCGGGGTGTTTGGACCGGGCACCCCTTTAGTGACATGACCCATGGTGTGAAGGCCGGGCACCCCTCCAGCACCATGACACTGGGGAGTGAGGGCCAGGCACCCCTTCAGTGCCATGACGCGGGTGTGAGGGCCGGGCACGCTTTGAGTGCCATGAAACGGGGTGTGAGGGCCGGGCACCCCTACAGTGTTGCGAACCGGGGTGTGAGGGCCGGGTGCCCTCACATGACCTGGGGTGTGAGGTCAGGCACCCCTTCAGTGACATGACCGGGGGTGTGAGGACAGACTCTTCAGTGACATGACCCGTGGTGTGAGGGCCGGGCACCCCTTTAGGTCCATGACCCTGGGTGTGAGGGCCGTGCACCCTTTCAGTGCCATGACCCGGGGTGTGAGGGCCGGGCACCCCTTCAGTGACATGACCCGGGGTTTCAGGGCCGGGCACCTTTTCAGTGCCATGACCCGGGGTGTGAGGGCCGGGCACCCTTTCAGTGACATGAATCGGGGTGTGATGGCCGGGCACCCCTTCAGCTCCATGGCCCGTGGTGTGAGGACCAGGAACCGCTTTAACCCCATGACCCAGGGTGTGAGGGCCGGGCACCCCTTTAGGTCCATGACCCGGGGTGTGAGGGCCGTGCACCTCTTCAGTGACATGACCCGGGGTGTGAGGGCCGGGCACCCCTTTAGTGACATGACCCGGGGTATGAGGGCCGGGCACCCCTGCAGCACCATGACCCGGGGTGTGAGGGCCGGGAACCGTTTCAACCCCATGACCCGTGGTGTGAGAGCTGGGCACCCCTTTAGGTCCATGACCAGGGGTGTGAGGGCCGTGCACCACTTCAGTGCCATGACCCGGGGTGTGAGGGCCGGGCACCCCTTCAGTGTCATGAACCGGGGTGTGAGGGCCGGGCACCCCTTCAGTGACATGACCCGGGGTGTGAGGGCCGGGCACCCGTTTAGTGACGCCTTGAGCCGGGGTGTGAGGCCAGCACCGTTTAGTGACTTATGGCTTTTGAGGTGTGAAGAGCCAGGCCTCAGCACCGCGGCCAGGGTGTGAGGGCCGGGCACCCGTCCAGCACCATGACCCCGGGTGTGAGGGCAGACACCTCATCAGTGCCATGACCCGGGGGTGAGAGGGCCAGGCACCACTTCAGTGACACTTGACCCCGCAGTGTAAGGGCCAGGGCAAACCTTCAGTGCCATGGCCAGGGGTGTGAAGGCAGGGCACCCCTTCAGCACCATGACCCGGAGTGTGAGGGCCGGGCTCCCCTTCAGTGCCATGACCCGGGGTGTGAGGGCTGGGCACCCTTCAGTGATATGACCAAAGGTGTGAGGACCGGGCACCCGTTCAGTGCCATGAATAGGGGTGTGATGTCCGGGCACCCCTACAGTGTTATGAACCGGGGTGTGAGGGCCGGGCACCCTTTCACATGACCCGGGGTGTGAGGGCCAGCAACCACTTCAGTGCCATGACCCTGGGTATGAGGGCCGGGCACCCCTTCACTGGCATGAAGCGGGGTGTGGGGGCAGGGCACCCCTTCAGTGACATGAACCTGGGTGTGAGGGCCGGGTACCCTTTCAGTGACATGACCCAAGGTGTGAGGGCCGGGCACCCCTCCAGCACCATGACCCGGGGTGTGAGGGCAGGGCACCCCTTCAGTGCCATGACCCGGAGTGTGAGGGCCGGGCACCCCTTCAGTGTCACCAATCGGGGTGTGACGGCCAGGCACCCTTTCAGTGCCATGAAACGGGGTGTGTCGGCCGGGCACCCCTTCAGGGACATGACCCGGGGTGTGAGGGCCGGGCACCCCATCAGCACCATGACCCGGGGTGTTAGGGCCGGGCACCAGGTCCATGGCCAGGTGTGCGTGCACACTAGTGACATATTGAGATTGAGGACCGAGGCACTTGCCCAAGTGACATGACCCGGGTGTGAAGGCCAGGCACCCCTTCAGTGCCCATGACGGGTGTGAGGCCGGAAGGCACCCTTTGAGTGCCATGAAGCGGGGTGTGAGGCCCGGGCACTGACACACCTGAGCAGGGTGTAGGGCGGGCACCCCTTCACATGACCTGAGGTGTGAGGGTCAGGCACCCCTTCAGTGACATGACCAGGGTGTGAGGACCGGGCACCTCTTTAGTGACATGACCTGGGGTGCGAGAGCCAGGGCACCCCCACCAGCACCATGACCCGGTGTGTGAGGGCGGGGCACCTCCTTCAGTGCCATGACCGGGGTGTGAGGCGAACTTGTAGTGACATGACCCGGGGTGTGAGGGGCAGACTCATCAGTACCATGACCCGGGAGGTGTGAGGGCTGAGCACCCACTTCAGTGATGGGCATGAGCCAGGTGTGAGGCCGGGCACCACTAGTGACAGGCCCGGGGTGTGAGGCCGGGCTCCCTTCAGTGCCATGACCTGGGTGTGAGGGCTGGGCACCCCCTTCAGTTCTATGACCCGGGGTGTGAGGCCGGAGCACTTTGACCATGACCAGGGTTTGAGGGCCCAGCAAACCAAATCAATGCCATAGCCAGGGAATTGGCCAGGGGCCAGGTACCTCATCAAGTGCCATGACCAGGTGAGGCGCGTTTTGCCTGGGCAGGTTGGGCGGGCTGACGTGGGCGGGCATGGCGCGGGGTGTGAGGCGGGCTTCCTTCAGTGCCATGACCTGGAGTGTGAGGCTGGAGCACCCGCCTTCAGTGACATGACCAGGGTGAGAGGACCAGGAACCACTTCAACTCCATGACCCGGGGTGTGAGGGCCGGAGCACCGCTGGAGTCCATGACCAGGGCGTCATGGCCGTACTTGCTCAGTAACATGACCCGGGTGTGAGGGCGGAGTGCCCCTTTGTGACATGACCTAGGATGTGAGCCGGGCACCCTCCAGCACCATGACACGGGGTGTGAGGGCAGAGCACCCCTTCAGCACCACTTGGGTGTGAGGCCAGGCACCCCGCTGGGTACATGACCGGTGTGAGCCAGGCACCCCTTCAATTATGCAGGTCGGGGTGTGGGCTGAGCACCCCTTCAGTAACATGACCAGGTGTGAGGGCGGGCACTTTCAGTGCCATGACCCGGGGTGTGAGGCCGGGCACCTTCAGTGACATGACCCTGGGTATGAGGCCGGGCACCCCTCCAGCACCATGACCGGGGTGTGAGGGGGCGGGCACCCACCTGGAGGCCATGACCCGGGGTGTGAGGCCCGGGCACCCAGCTTCAGTGCCGCCAGATGGGGTGTATTGTGGGCACCTCAGCACCATGCCCCGGGTGTGAGGCCGGGCACCCTTTCAGTGACACTGACCCGGGGTGTGAGGGCAGACTTTACTCAGCACCATGGCCTGGGGTGTGAGGAGCCGGAAGGCACCCCTTCAGTGTCATGACGCGTTGTGTCAGGGGCCTGACACCCTCAACAGGGGTATGAGGGCCGAGGCACCCCTCCTGCACCATGACCCGGGGTGCCGAGAGCCAGAGCACGCTTCCAGTGCCGCGGCGGGAGGTGTGTGAGGCCGGGCAGCTACAGTGCCATGGCCTTTGAGGGGTGTTACAGGGCCGTGCACCTCATCAGTGCCATGACCCGGGGTGTGTGAACAGGCACAGCAAGTGCGCGGCAGGGGTGTGAAGTGCCGGGCACCCATACATTGCTTTGAACCAGGGGTGTGAGGGTAGGGGCACCCCTTCACAAGACCGGGGTGTCAGGGGCTGGGCACCCTCCAGCACCATGACCCGAGTGTGAGCCTGGCACCCCATAAGTGACATGAACCGGGGTTTTAGGGCCAGGCACCTTCAGTGACATGAAGCGGGGTGTGGGGGCAGGAGCATACAGTGTGTTATGAACCGGGGTGTGAGGCAGGCACCCTTTCACATGACCCAGGGTGCCAGGGCCTGGCACCCCTTCCAGCACCCTTTGGGTGTGAGGACAGCTTTTGCTACAGTGCCTGACCCGGGGTGTGGGCAGGCACTACTTTCAGTGCCCATGAAACAGGTGTGGCTCAGGGCCAGGGCACCCTAGTCTCACTGCGAACAGGGTGTGAGGGCGGGGCACCTCCTGTACAGGATGTGAGAGTCGGGCACCCCTTCAGTGAAATGAATCGGGGTGAGGAGCTGCTGCCCTTCAGCACATGACCCAGGGTGTTGGGGCCAGGCTCGATTTCAGTGCCAGAATCGGGGTGTGAGGGCCGGAACCCCATCAGCACCAGGCCCTGGGTGTGAGGGCCGGGGAGTCGCTTCAACCCCGCGACGCCAGGGTGTGAGGGGCGGGCACCCCTTTGGAGTCGAGTCGGGGTGTCATGCACCCCTTCAGTGGGTGCAGGCACCTTTATTGTGCGCGGGGGTGTTAACAGCCGAGAGGCACCCCTCAGCACCATGACCCGGGGTGTGAGGGCCGGGCACCACTTCAGTGACACTGACCCGCGGGTGTGAGGGCGGGCAAACCTTCAGTGCCATGGCCAGAGGTGTGAGGCAGGGCACCCCTTCAGCACCATGACCCAGCGTGTGAGGCGGGCTCCCCTTCAGTGCCATGACCCGGGGTGTGAGGCTGGGCACCCTTCAGTGAAACATGACCAAGGGTGTGAGGACCAGGCACCCGTTCAGTGCCATGAATAGGGGTGTGATGTCCAGCACCCCTACAGTGTTATGAACAGGAGTGAGGCGAGCACTCACATGACTTGGGGTGTAGGCCAGCAGCCTGGTACATGACTGAAGGAGTATGGGGTGGGCACCCCTTCACTGGCATGAAGAAGCAGGGTGTGAGGCAGGAGCACCCCTGCAGTGATATGAACAGGGAATGGGGCCGGGCACCCTTTCACATGACCCAGGGTGTAGGGCGGGCACCCCTTCAGCACCATGACCGGAGTGTGAGAGCTGAACGCCAGTGACGCATAGGAACCCACCAAGGTGTGAGGGCCCGGGTACCCTTTCAGTGACATGACCCAAGGTGTGAGGCCGGGCACCTCAGCACCATGACCCGGGGGTGAGGGCGGGGCACGCCAGTGCCTAACCCCGGGTGTGAGGGCCGGGCACCCCTTCAGTGTCACCAATCGGGGTGTGAGGGCCGAGCACCCCTTTCAGTTCCATGAAACGGGAATTGTGTCGGCCGGGCACCCCTTCAGGACATAACCCGGGGTGTGAAGGCCGGGCACCCCATCAGCACCATGACCCGGTGTAGGGCTGGGCACCCAGGTCCATGACCGAGGGGTGTCATGGCATTTGCTGCTCAGTGACATGACCCGGGTGTTTGGGGCCGGGCACGCGTGACGCGACACATGGCGTGGTGTGGCCGGAGCACCCCTCAGCACCACCGCGGCCTGGGGAGTGAGGGCCAGGCACCCCTTCCAGTGCCATGTGAGTGTGAGGGCGGAGCACCGCCCCAGGTGCCATGGGAAGCCCAGGGTGTGAGGCAGGAGCACCCCTACAGTGCTCAGGCAGGGGTGTGAGGGCGTTGCGCCCACATGACCTGGGGTGTGAGGTCAGGCACCTTCAGTGAGCTATGACTTCCAGGGTGTGAGGACCAGGCACTCTTCTAGTGACACGAGCACCAGGGTGTGAAGGCAGGGCTTCCCTTCAACACCATGACCCGGGGTGTGAGGCCGGGCACCCCTTCCGTGCCATGACCGGGGTGAGGCCGGAGCACCCCTTCAGTGTCACGAATCGGGGTGTGAGGGGCCAGGCACCCCCTTCCAGTGGCTGACCCGGGGTGTGAGCTGAGCACCACTTCAGTGGTATGACCGGGGTGTGAGGGCGGAGCACCGCTGGTGACCGCCCAGCCCGGGAGTGCTGAGGGCGAGCACTTCGCTTCCGCAACCCGAGCGTAGGGCGACCCTTCAAGTGCAGCTACCGAAGGGTGGCGGGGCGGGCACCCTTCAGTGACATGACCAAGGAGTGTGAGGACCCGGACACCGTTCAGTTCCATGAATAGGGGTGTGATGTCCGGGCACCTTTATCATGACTTGGCCTGGGGCTGGGCACCCTCCCGGCACCATGGCCCGGGGTTGGTAGAGCCGGGCACCCTTTTCAGTGAGCATGAGCCGGGTGTGAGGGCCAGGCACCCCTCCAGCACACGCGGGGTGTTGGGGCCGGGCACCGTTCAGTGCCATGAATCAGGGTGTGAGGGCCGGGCACGCAGGTACATGACTAGGGGTGTGAGGGCCGGGCAAGCTTCAGTGCCATGTCAGGGTGTGAATGCCGGGCTTAATCAATTTGCCATGACCCGGGGTGTGAGGGCCGGGCACCCCTTAAGTGCCATGAAACGGCGTGTGAGTGCCGGCACTATACAGTCTGCTTTGGAGCAGGGTGTGAGGTCGAGCACCCCTTTACAAACCGGGGTGGGGGCAGGCACCTTATCAAATGCCATGACCCAGGTGGCGGGGCGGGCACTTGCCTGGAAAGTGTGTCACCAATCCCGAGGGTGTGGGCCAGAACTTTTCAGTGCCATGAAACAGGGGTGTGAGGGCCCAGGCACTACAAGTGCAGGCACCGGGGAGGTGTGAAGCTGGACACCTTTCAAGGTACCGCATAGATGGGGGTGTGAGGGCCGAGAACATGATACTATGAGCCGGGATGTGAGGGGCCTTTTATCCCAACACACGCTGGCCGGGGTGTGAGGGCAAGACACACCCCCGCCCAGTGACATGACCCGGGGTGTAATCGGCCGGGGCACCCCTTCAGGGACATGACTTGGTGTGAGGCCAGGCACCCCATCAGCACCATGACCCGGGGGTGGCGGGCGGGCACCCAGTCCTGTCCGGGGTGTCCTTGGCCATTCACCCCTTCCAGTGAGCATGACCCGGGGTGCTTGAGGACCGGGCACCCCTTCCCAGTGACATGACCCTGGGTGTGAAGGCCGGACACTCCTCCAGCACCATGACCTGGGGAGTGGGCCAGGCACCCGCCTGATGCCAGGCGGTGTGAGGGCCGGGCACCCCTTGCGTGCAGAGCAGGGTGTGAGGCCAGGCACCCCAGTGCTGCGAACCGGGGTGTGAGGCCAGGTACCCCTTCGACCTGGGGTGTGAGGGTCAGGCACCCCGCTTCAATAACGCGGCCCAGGGTGTGAGGACAGGCACCTCGCTGGTGGTATGACCTGGGGTCTGAGGCAGGGAGCACCCACCAGCACCGCGGCCGGGGTGGCGAGGGCCGAGCACCTGGTAGTGCCATGACCCGGGGTGTGAGGCCAGGCACCCCTTCAGTGACATGACTGGGGTGCGGGGGCCGGGCACCCATCTTTAGTGACATGACCCAGGGTGTGAGGGCCGAGCACCCCTTCAGCACCGTACCCGGGGTGCATGTGAGGCCAGGCTCCCCTTCAGTGCCATGACCCTGGGTGTGAGGCTGGGCACCCTTCAGTGCTATGACCCGGGGTGTGAGGGCCGGGCACTTTGGAAGTACATGACCAGGGGTTTTGAGGGCCCGGCTTGACAACTTCAATGCCATGGCCGGGGGGTGTGAGCCGGGTACCTCACATCCAGTGCCATGACAGGTGTGAGGGCTGGGCACCGCCTGGTAACGAGCACGGGTCGAGGGGCCGGGCACACTTTTAGTGACATGACCCGAGGTGCTTGAGGGCCAGGCACCCCTTCAGCACAAGCCACCCGGGGTGTGAGGCCCCGGGCTCCCCTTCAGTGCCATGACCCTGGGTGTGAGGGCTCGACTTGCTTCAGTGACATGACCAAGGTGCGAGGACCGAACGTTCAGTGCCATAGAATCGAAGTTGATGTGGGCACCCCTCCAGCACCATGGCCGGAGTGTGAGGGCCAGGCACCCTGCGTGACATGACGGGGTGAGGCAGGCGCCTCCAGCACCGGCTGGGGCCGAGGCCCGAGCACCTTCAGTCATGACCCCGGATGTGTCAGGGCCGCGGCACCCCTCCAGCACCATGGCGAGGTATGAGGCCGGGCTTTTCCAGCACATGACCCGGGGTGTGAAGAGCCGAGCACCCCTTCAGTGCCATGACCAGGGGGTGTGAGGGCCGGGCAAGCTACGACTGCCATAGCCAGGGTGTGAGGCCGTGCACCTCATCAGTGCCATGACCCGGGGTGTGGGGCACTGAGAACACTATAGAAACGGGGTGTGTGCAAGAACTTATACATTACTTGAGAACCAGGGTGTGAGGTGGCACCTTCACGGGGCCGGGGTGTGGGGCTGGGCACCCCTCAGCACCACCATGACCCGGGTGTGAGGGCCTGGCACCCCATAAGTGACATGAGCCGGGTTTTGGGGCGGGCACCCCTTCAGTGACATGAAGCGGGGTGTGAGGCAGGAGCATCCTACAGTGTTATAGGCAGGATTTGTGAGGGCCTGGCATGTACCATACCATGGAGATTGGGGACAAAGCACCCATAGTGCCATGACCCAGGGTGTGAGGCTGACTTGCTCAGTACCATGAAGCGAGATTGTGAGGCGGGCACCCAAGATACTACAAACCCGGGGTGTGAGGCCGGGCACCCCTTCACATGACTTGAGGTGTGGTCAGGGCACCCCTTCCAGTGAAATGAATCAGGGTGTGAGGCTGGAGCACCCCACTTAGGCACCCATGAGCCCAGGGTGTGAGGGCCGGGCACGCACCGGTGAGCCCATGGCCCGGAGTGTGAGGCCGGGGCACCCCTCAACACCATGGCCTGGGGTGTTAGGGCCGGGCACCCCTTTGTGTCACCCAACCCGGATGTGTCAGGGCCTGGCACCCTCAGCACCATGGCCTGGAGTGTGAGGGGCCGGGCACCCTTTCCGATGCCATGAATCGGGGTGTGAGGGCCAGGCACACTGGGATACATGACAGGGGTTTGAGGGCCGGGCAAAGCTTCAGTGCACTGTCCAGGGGTATGAGCTCGCGGAGCACCTCATCAGTGCCATGACCGAAGTGTGATGGCCAGAGCTTGTAAGTGCCATGAGCAGCGTGTGAGTGCCGAGCACCCATACAGTGCTTTGAACCAGGGGTGTGAGGATCGAGCACCCCTTCCGGGGTGTCCAGGGCTGGAGCACTCCTCCTACCATGACCGGAGTGTGAGGCCGAGCACCCCATAAAGTGACATGAGCCAGGTTTTAGGGCAGGCACCCCTTCAGTGACGCCAGAAGCAGGGGTGTGAGAGCCGAGGCACCCTTTCACATGACCCGGGGTGTAGGGCCTGACACCCCTTCAGCACCATCACACACGGGGTGTGAGGGCCGAGCACCTTCAGTGCCATGACCCGGAGTGTGAGCTGGGCACCCCTTCAGTGATGACAAGACCCCGGGGTGTGAGAGCCAGGCACCCCTTTCAGTGACAAGACCCGGGGTGAGCTGGGCACCTTCAGTGACAAGACCCGGGGTGTGAGAGCCGGGCACCCTTTCAGTGACATGACCCGGGGTGTGGCAGAGGCCGGGCACCCCCTTCAGCACCATGACCCGAGGTTGTCATGGCCGTGCACCCTTCGGTGACATGACCCGGGTGTGAAGGCGGAGCACCCCTCCAGCACCATGACCCGGGAAGTGAGGGGCCGGGCACCCCTTCTGGTGCCATGACCCGGGGTGTGAGAGCCAGGCACCTTTAGTGCCATGAAACGGGGTGTAGGCCAGGCACCCTACAGTGCTGCGAACCGGGGTGTGAGCGATGCCTTCACATGACGCAAGATTGTGAGTTCGGAGGCAACCCTTCAGTGAAATGAATCGGGGTGTGAGGGCTGCGCACCTTCAACTCATGACCCAAGGTGTTAGGGCCGGGCTCATTCAGTGACAAAAGAATCAGGGGTGTGAGGGCCGAGCACCCCCATCAGCACCACATGACCCGGGTTGTGAGGGCGGGGCCGCTTCAACTCCATGACAGGTTGGCGAGGCCGGGCACCTGCCCCAGGTCCCATGACCAGGGAGGTGTCATGGCCATGCCGCTTCAGTGACATGACCCGGGGTGTAGGGGCGGTGCCTTTACGCTGACATGACCTGGGATGTGAAGGCGGACACCCTCCAGCGCACTGATGCCGGGGTGAGGCCAGGCTTGCTGGCTTTCATGACCCGGGGTGTGAGGGCCCGGCACCCCTTCAGTGCCATGACCCGGGGTGTGAGGGCCCGGCACCCCTTCCAGTGCCATGACCCGGGGTGTGAGGGCCAGGCACCCTTCAGTGTCACAGATCAGGGGTGTGAGGCCGACTTATGTGTTTATGACCCTGGGTATGAGGGCCAGGCACCCCTCCAGCACCATGACCCGGGGTGTGAGGCAGGCACCCCTTCAGTGCCATGACCAGGGGTGTGAGGGCCGGGCACCCCTTCCAGTATACGGAGAAATCGGGGTGTGAGGGCCGGGCACCCCTTCAGTGACATGAACCGGGATGTCGGGGCCGGGCATCCCATCAGCACCATGACCCGGGGTGTGAGGGCCGGGCACCTTTAGGTCCATGACCCGGGGTGTCATGGCCGTGCACCCCTTCCAGTGACATGACCCCCGGGGTGAGGCCAGAGGCACACCGTTTAGTGACATGACCCGGGGTGAAGGCCGGGCACCTCTCAACACCATGACCCGGGGTGTGTGAGGCCGGAGCACCCGTCAGCGCCATGACCCGGGGTGTGTGAAACAGGCACCCCTTCAGTGACGGCCGGGGTGTGAGGCCAGGCGCAATCCAGCACCGTGGCCCGGGGTGTGAGGAAGGACACCCCTTCAGTGACATGACCCGGGGTGTGAGGGCCGGGCACCCCTCAGCACCATGGCCTAGGGTGTGAGGCCGGACACGCTCAGTGTCCTGGGCGAGATGCGTCGGGGCTGACGGCCCTCCAGCACCGCGGCGGAGTGTGAGGGCCGGTCACCGTTTCGAATGCCGCCGAATCGGGTGTGAGGACCGAGCCGCGGCTCAGTGCCACGGCAGGGGGTGTAGATGCCGGTCACCTCATCAGTGCCATGACAGGGCGAGGGCCCAGGCACTGAGTACTTTGACGGGGTGTGAGGGCGAGCACACTTTTTGGTACATGACCAGGGTGTGAGGGCCAGGCAACAAGTCTCTATGGCCCAGGGTGTGAGGCCGGGCAAAGCTTCAGTGACATAGCCAGGGGAGCGTGAATGCGGGCACCTCATCAGTGTCATGACCGGATGTAATGGGAACTGCCACCCCTCCAGCACCATGGCCGAGGTGAATGCGGGCACCCCTCAACACCATGACCCGGCGTGTGAGGGCCGAACTTTGGTGCTACGAACCGGGTTGTGAGGCCAGGCACCCCTTTCAGTGCCATGAATCAGGGTGCCCAGGGGCCGGGCACCCCTTCAGCACACCATGGCCGAGGGTGTGAGGGCCGGGCACCCCTTAAGTGGCCTGGCCAGAGGTGTGGCAGCCGGGGCACCCCTTCAGTGGCATGACCGGGGGTGAGGCCCAGGCACCCCCATCCAGCACCGGCCGGAGGTGTGAGGGCCGGGCACCACTTCAGCATTGCAGGGGTGTGAGGGCTGAGCACCCCCCTTCCAGTGCGGCCCGGAGTGTGAGAGCTGGGCACCCCTTCCAGTGACATGACCCGGGTGCTTGAGGGCCGGGCATCCTTCCCAGCACCAAGGCCTGGGGTGTGAGAGTGCCGGGTACCCTTCAGTGTGTCATGACCCGGGTGTGTAGGGGCCGGGCACCTTCAAGTGACATGAACCGGGATGTCAGGCCGGGCATCCCATCAGCACCATGACCCGGGGTGGCGGGGCCCGGGCACTTGCCTAAGTCCACGAGCCGGTGTCATGGCCGTGCACCTTCAGTTACATGACCCGGGGTGTGAGGCGGGCACCCGTTAGTGACATGACCCAGGGTGTAGGCAGGCACCCCTCCCAGCACCATGACCCGCGGTGTGAGGACCCGGGCACCGTCCAGCACCATGACCCAGGAGTGTGAGGGCTAGGCACCCCTTCAGTACGGCCAGGGTGTGGTGAGCACAGCAGTGACATGACCCGGGGTGTGAGGGCCGGGCACCAATCCAGCACCGTGGCCCGGGGAGGTGGGGCACCCCTTCAGTGACATGACCCGGGGTGTGAGGGGCGGGCACCCCTTTTAGGTCCATGACGGGATGTCATGGCCGTGCACCTTTAGTTACATGACCGAGGTGTGAGGGCGGGCACCCTTTCAGTGCCATGAGCGGGGTTGTGAGGGACAGGGCTTTGCAGTGGCAGACAAGAGATTGTGAGGCCGGGCACCTTCGCTATGACCTGGGGTGGTCAGGCACCTCTTCAGTGAAACAGAATCATTAATTGTGAGGGCTGGGCACCTTGGCACCGCAAACCCAGGTGTTAGGGCCGGGCTCGATTTTGGTGCCTGACCCTAGGTGAGAGGGCAGGCACTTTCAGTGTCAGGAATCGGGGTGTGAGGGCCGGGCACCCTTTCAGTGCTGCATGAAACAGGGGTTGAGGGCCGGGCACCCCTACAGTGCTACGAACCGGGGTGTGAGGGCCGGGCACACTGTTACCTGAATCGGGGTGTGGACCGGGCACCTTCAGCACCATGACGGGGTGTCATGGCCCGTGCACTATCAGTTACATGACCGAGGTGTGAGGGCGAGGGCACCCGTTCATAGTGACATGACCGGAGGTGGCCAAGCGGGCACCTCCAGCACCATTACCGCGTGTGAGGACGGGCACCGTCAGCACCACTTGGCCGAAGGTGTGAGGCTAGAGCACCTTCAGTGCCATGACCCGGGGTGTGAGGCCGAGCACCTTCAAGTGACATGACCGGTGTGAGGGCCGAGCCACCAATCCAGCACCATGGCGGGGTGTGAGGAAGGACACCCCTTCAGTGACATGACCCGGGGTGAGGGGCCGGGCACCCCTTCCAGGTCCATGACCAGGATGTCCATGGCCATTACACCCCTTTAGTTACACTGACCCAGGAGTGTGAGGGCCGGGCACCACTTTCTGATGCCATGAAGCGAGGGGTGTGAGGGCCGGGCACCTACAGTGCTGAACCGGGGTGTGAGGGCCGGGCACCCTTCATATGACACAGGGTGCTGAGGGTCGGGCACCTCTTCAGTGAAATAAATCGTGGTGTGAGGGCTGGAGCACCCCTTCAGCACCATGACCCAGAGGTGTTAGGGCGGGCTGTTTCAGTGCCAGGAAATCAGGGTGTGAGGCAGGCACCCCTCCAGCATGACCCGAGGTGTGAGTCGGGGACCAGTGCCATGAATCGGGGTGTGGCCGAGCCAGCACCATGACCGGGGTGTGAGGGGGCACTCCTTCAGTGCCATGACCCGGGGTGTGAGTGCCAGGCACCCATACAGTGCTGAAAAAGGGTGTGTGGTCTGGGCACCTTCACTTGACCGGGGTGTCAGGACCGGGCACCCCTCCAGCACCATGACCGGGGTGGCGCTGGGCACCCCATAAGTGACATGAGCCGGGGTGTGGGGCAGGGCACCTACAGTATTATGAACCGGGGTGTGAGGGCCGGGCACCTCTTCACATGACCCGGGGTGTGAGGGCAGACTTCAGTACCATGACCCGGGGTGTGATGGCCAGGCACCCCTTCAGTGAAATCACCGGGGGGTGTGAGCTGGGCACCCTTCATTGACATAACCCGGGATGATGGCCGGGCACCCTTTCAGTGACATGACCGGGGTGTGAGGGCAGGAACCGATTCAACCCCATGACCCGTGGTGTGAGGCTGGGCACCCCTTTAGGTCCATGACCTGGGGTGTGAGGGCGTGCACCCCATCAGTGCCATGAATAGGGTGTGAGGCCGGGCACCCTTCAATGATATGACCCGGGGGTGAGGCGGGCACTCGTTTAGCTCTATGACCACGGGTGTGAGGCCGGGCATACCTTCAGTGCCATGACCCGGGGTGTGAGGCCGGTCACTCCTTCAGTGCCATGACCCGGGGTGAGCCGGTCCCTCCTTCAGTGCCATGACCCGGGGTGAGGGCCGGGCACTCGTTTACCTCTATGACGAGGGTGTGAGGGCCGTGCCATACCTTCAGTGCCATGGCCAGGGTGTGTGACCGGGCACCGCCTTCAGTGCCATGACCCGTGGTGTGAGGGCGAGCACCCCTTCAGTGACATGACCCAGGGCGTGGGCCGGACACCCCTTCAGTGCAGGCCGGGGTGTGAGTGCCAGGCACCCCTTCAGCACCATTACCCAGAGTGTTAGGGCGCCCAGAGTGTTAGGGCGGGCTCGATTTCCAGAGCCAGAATCCCGGGAGTGTGAGGGCCGGGCACCCCATCAGCACCATATGACCCGAGGTGTGAGGGCTGGGCACCCCTTCAATTGCCATGAATCCAGGGTGTTAAAATAGGAACCCCTTCAACACCATGACTTGGGGTGTGAGGGTGGGGCACTCCTTCAGTGCCATGACCGGGGTGTGAGTGCCAGGCACCCCATACAGTGCTTTGAAAAAGGTGTGGTCCAGGCACCCCCTTCACTTGACCCAGGGTGTCAGGACCAGGCACCCCTCAGCCTACATGACCCAGGTTGTGAGCGCCGGGCACCCCAAAAAGTGACATGAGCCGGGGTGTGGGGGCAGGGCTTCCTGATATTATGAACCTGGGTGCTTGAGGGCCGGGCACCTCTTCACATGACCCGGGGTGTAAGGGCCAGGCACCCCCCATTAGCACCCTTGACCCAGGGGTGTGAGGCGGGAGCACCCCTTCCAGTACCACCATGACCCGGGGTGTGAGGGGCCAGAGCACCCCTTCAGGTAGAAATCACCGGGGGGGTGTGAGAGCTG
>NW_024748635.1:0-10864 GCF_018991925.1 Homarus americanus
CCTGAAGTCAATCTAGGTGCCAAGACCCTCACTGATCTCATAGATCTGGATAACATCCAGGCTGGCAGTGAGCCCCTCTTACCTGCAGCCTCACCAATGTTCAAGTCAGAGCTTTCCTGGACAACCCCATGCATGTCCCTGCCTGGCCCTCGCACACCCAGAGTATAGAGCGTTGTGTACAGCAAGTGAGCGAGGCCAGCAGTCACGTGTACAGCCAGGAGAGGAGGGAAGGCTACATCCGAGCTCAGGTGGTCAACAGGGAGGTGATAGAGTAAAAATAGAAGCAAAGCACTGTTCTCTATAGTTGTGCAGCAACACGAGGTCGTAAAATATAAAAACCCGGTTTTTGTATTTGATGATTTTGTTTTCAAAGGAATATTAAATTTAATAAATGTGTCAAGATCATTCGTTTCACTATTCTGGATCGTTTTCATCCTAATAAATTAACCTGTCATTTACTTTACTTTAAATAAACTATTTAGTGAATTGTTGGTAAAGGGTGGGAATACTGAATTTTCATAAGATTTCAAGTTAAAATTTACATAGCAAAAAATGAAAACTTTTCAAATCTGAAGATATCACATGATTCTGCACATAGAACTACATCATTAATACCATGGGCCGATTATTCAAACTCAAAAAAAAAAAAATCGCCTCCGTATGACACCCTAATACCCACACATGCGTAATCCTCACCCATCCCAACCCATCCCAACCCAGCCCAACCCAACCCTATCCTACCCTCAGCTTCACCACAGTGCACAAAGTCATTCTTGGTATCAGAGTGACGCATAAACACCCTGTATTGCCTAAGACACATTTGAATCGGATGGTTCGTTGACGGTTTTATTTCTTCGGTATAAACCAGTGAAGCAATTAGTTCGTGGGAACAGTGAGTCAAAATACTTCACAATAGCTTCGTTTATGACCTCCAGCTGATATTTACTTCTGTTGTCTATATCAATCACATTTTATAATGAAAACAAAAATATGGTTAGTTACTTAAAAATGAAAAAAAATCATACTTAGACACTTAAGAGTGAGGAAAAAAGATACTTAAGATACTTAAAAATAAAAACACTCTTTGATACTTAAATTAGGACAAAATAAGCGGACATAAAGATTTAACTATGAGCGGTGGATATGACGACATGTACCGGCTATCAATACAGAAGCGCTATTTAGCCGTGAAGTTCTCTCAGAAACCCAACAAGACAATATGTGGTCACATAAAAATTTCAGGTTAATTTTTAACACCATCCGTCATTTTAAACCTTGGCACCTGTAGATTAAGAAAATAAATGGTGGTATTTTTTCTGATGGGATAAAGGTCGTATTTGTCCAGAGAAGTAAGAGAGGAAAAAATCACTTGAGAGGCATGACGCACAGAGTGTCTAAGGTGATAAAAGATCATATACTACCATTTGGGTTTTCAAATTAAGTTCATTACATAAAATATCAAACTCATAAACATTACAAAAGAACAGAACACCGTGAGCTCTCTACAGCTATTGTCAGCCGTCAATATGCTGATGTACAGAAGCTATACAATGTTATTGGTGACTGTAATCCCAGGAAAATGATGCTCTTATAAACTTGGTAACTGGAGCTGTAATGCCAGAAAATGCCAAATATGACAATCTATGTGCATATGACGTTGGAAGACAAAATTATGAAAATTTTGTCAAGGAACGTATTGTTGGTCCATTGAGCATCTGGGAAAAGATGTCCAAGGTTAATCTTCTGTCGTGGAAAGCAGCTAATAAGACTTCAACCATCAAATTGCTATCACAAGTTATAGAACTTTAGCAGGACATACAGTATATGCATCACAGAAGGGCAGCACTGTACATATCAAATCACCAGACACTGATGTGTTTGGCATATTAAAGCAGCCTCAACTTGGAGAAAATACAAGTACTGTATGAAAACAGGAACTGGTGAGCGACGACACATTGGGCAGAGAGCCTTACAGGTTTCCATGCCTTCACAGGATCTGACTGCATTGGAAAATTTGTTGGCAAAGGAAAAAAAGCATGTTGGAGCTGTGGAGCACTTCGATGAAATCTAACACAAAAGTCCTAGATGCATTCAAGATGCTGAGTAGACCAAATGCCCTCCAGCAGACATGTATATTGGTCTAGAGGAATTTGTATTTAAGCTCTACTGTCCACGAATGACTTTCACTAAACTGTCAAAACTTAGATGGCATCTCTTCATGAAAACGCAGGCAGAAGCTGGAGAACTACCAGCGACTGCAGCAACTCTAAAGTATCATGTATTGAGAGGAAGGTATCAAGCTCTTCTGTGGTCTTGTGATGCAGACAGTGAAATGATTTCACAATTAGAGCATGGCTGGAAGTTTGACAATGACTGTTTCATACTAGTAATATCAGACGAACCACCAGCTCCAGAAGCAATCACAGAACTTGTTAAATGTGGATGTGGCGTCAGGAAATGTGGATCATTGTCATGTTCATACAGAAAGAATCAGAAAGAATAGCAAGACATGCACCGAGATGTGTAACTGTCAAGCAGATGATGAGAAATGCCTAAACAAAGTGAAGGAATCTGTTGTACACAGAAGACTCTGATGACGAGGAATGAAGCAATGTCGTAAATAATAACTTGTGACTTGTATACACATGATGTATAACACTACAAACTTTTAATAAATATAAAACGGTGGTTCTAAGCTTTTCAGATAATGTTAATATGTATATGTTTAATTTCCAGTATTTGTCTTTAGCAAATAATTTTACCTACTGCAATCTCTTCTTTGCTAAAGACAGGATGGCATATATGAGCAGCCATGTTTGTAACACACTTAAGATATTATAACAGCATTCATAATATATAATGTTAAATTGTAATCATATAATACTACATGTTCATAGGTTATTAGTCATGTTTTAAGTTACTTAGGACTTAATGGTAATACGTCTGTGGTTCATTACGCCGCTCTTTGATAAAACTTCTTTAGTGGCATAAAACTTATAATAAACCGTTCAGAAAAAATGACACCACAGTTCCATAATATAGTTTATAAGGATTATTATGATGTATGGTGTCAAAAATTAACATGAAATTTTTACGGGATTACTTAAGCTCCTACACTAAAACCTGCCGACCTAACCTAACCCTTTTTACCCACCTCTACCTACTTACCTAACCTGACATAATCTAACCTAACCTGACGTAATCTGACCTAACCTGACATAATCTAACCTAACCTGATATAATCTTACCTAACCTGACATAATCTAACCTAACCTCCCCGTCTGGCATAAGCTAACCTAACCAAACCTAACTTTCCCACCTACCAACCGTAACCTATCTACTTATTACCTACCTAACCTAACTTATCCCAACCTGACGTAATCTAACCTAACCTATTGAAACTTAACTTAACCACCTACCTCATCTAACACCACTTTGTAATCTCTTTGCGCTACCGCTCACAGGATGAGTATGGGGGGCACAATAAACTAGCCTCTAAGTGGCAAAATTAACAAACAAAACTAACCAAACCTAACCCAACCTAACTTAACCTAACCTGATCTGATCTATCCAACTTAAACATCTTAGAATATATAATAAAGCCGCTAGGTTAATTTAGGCTAAATATGGTTGATTCATATTTTGTTTTGACAAAAATTCCCGGCGAAATAACGTATCTATATTGAGAACCACCGCCATGTTGGTTGCACGTTAACAAGGCACGGATACACTACAGAATAACCGGCGTTCGTTTAACCTCAATTACTATAGTTTACTTTATAATCTTACATCACAATCTTCACTATATCTCACTTCACAATCTTCACTACATCTCACTTCACAATCTTCCCCATATCTTACTTCACAATCTTCACTATATCTCACTTCACAATCTTTACCACATCTTACTTCACAATCTTCACTACATCTCACTTCACAATCTAAACTACATCTCACTTCACAATCTTCACTACATCTCACTTCACAATCTTCACCACATCTCACTTCACAATCTTCACTACATCTCACTTCACAATCTTCACCACATCTCACTATAAAATCTTCACTACATCTCACTTCACAATCTTCATGCATCACACTTCACAATCTTCACTACATCTCACTTCACAATCTTCACTACATCTCCCTTCACAATCTTCACTACATCTCCCTTCACAATCTTCACTACATCTCACTTCACAATCTTCACTACATCTCACTTCACAATCTTCACTACATCTCACTTCACAATCTTCACCACATCTCACTTCACAATCTTCACTACATCTCACTACACAATCTTCACTACATCTCACTTCACAATCCTCACTACATCTCACTTCACAATCTTCACTACATCTCACTTCACAATCTTCACCACATCTCACTTCTCAATCTTCACTATATCTCACTTCACAATCTTCACTACATCTCACTTCACAATCTTCACTACATCTCACTACAAAATCTTCACTACATATCACTTCACAATCTTCACTACATCTCACTTCACATTCTTCACCACATCTCACTTCACAATTTTCACTACATCTCTCTTCACTACATCTCACTTCACAATCTTCACTACATCTCACTTCACAATCTTCACTACATCTCACTTCACAATCTTCACTATATCTCACTTCACAATCTTCACTACATCTCACTTCATAATCTTCACTACATCTTATTTCACAATCTTCACTACATCTCACTTCACAATCCTCACTATATCTCACTTCACAATCTTCACTACATCTCACTTCATAATCTTCACTACATCTTATTTCACAATCTTCACTACATCTCACTTCACAATCTTCACTACATCTCACTTCACAATCTTCACTATATCTCACTTCACAATCTTCACTACATCTCACTTCATAATCTTCACTACATCTTACTTCACAATCTTCACTATATCTCACTTCACAATCTTCACTACATCTCACTTCACAATCTTCACTAACACCATCCTTCATGACTACATATAACAACATCCATCATCACTACATATAACACCATCCTTCATCATCACTATATATAACACTATCCATCATCACTACATATAACACTATCCATCATCACTACATATAACACGATCCATCATCACTACATATAACACCATCCACCATCACTACATATAACACCATCCACCATCACTACATATAGAACCATCCATCACGACATATAACACCATCCAACATCACTACATATAACACCACCCATCATCACTACATATAACATCATCCATCATCACTACATATAACTCCATCCATCATCACTACATATGACACCATCCAGCATCACTACATATAACACCACCCATCATCACTACATATAACATCATGCATCATCACTACATATAACACCATCCATCATCACTACATATAAAACCAACCTATCATCACTACATATAATATCATCTATCATCACTACATATAACACCATCCAACATCACTACATATAACACCACCCATCATCACTACATATAACATCATCCATCATTACTACATATAACTCTATCCATCATCACTACATATAACACCATCCAGCATCACTACATATAACACCAACCATCATCACTACATATAACATCATGCATCATCACTACATATAACACCATCCATCATCACTACATATAAAACCATCCATCATCACTACATATAGAACCATCCTATCATCACTTCATATAATGTCATTCATCATCACTACATATAACACCATCCATCATCACTACATATATTACCCTCCTATCAACACTACATATAACACCATCCATCATCACTACATATAACGCCATCCTTCATCACTACATATAACACCATCCATCATCACTACATATTATAACACCATCCATCATCTCTACAACACCATCCCTCATCACTATAGTGATAAACAGCGCTTCATTTTGTTGTCAATTTCTTTAAATTCCAACCTTATTAAACCGTAATTCTTTCTATATGGTCAAATTTTGATTTGACCTCAGTGAGAGAGCTTTTAGTGTCAGTACATCACAATGGTGTTCCGACGCACTGTATCGAAGGTGTCTGAGGTGGAGGTGAAGGCTTGCAAGGATTTCGTTGTAGACTTCGACACCAGCTTTGTGGTGGTTGCAACAAACATCTACCCTGGTGTGGCCCCTAAGCAGATTCGACCATTGTTTGAGGAATGTGGACAGATCGACCTATTTGTGATGCCCGCAAAAGACAACAAAAATGAACACTATGGCTTCGCATACATCCGATACTTTGGCGAAGCCTCCTGTGATAAGGCTGTTGGACGATTGGATGGTGACAGCATTGGCCGCAGCCGAAAATCAACTAACAAGCTGGAAGTTAACTACTACAGTGCCCATGGTACCTTGAACAACCTTGACCGCCAAGCTGCTGAGTTCATTGTTCTATCCAATGTTGCCGACCAACAACCCGCCTCTATCCTTAAGAAGACCAACGTACGCACTACCGTTGCCAAGTCAGTTACCTTCAATTATGACAATTTGGGCGACATCAGGGAACGCGAAACTTCCACAGCTACTTACACTCTGTCTGTACCTCCCAACCAATGAATCTAACTCAACTGCTGCCATCGAATAAGAAAATGTCACCAATAGTTGTACCTCTGGGAACCTGGAGGGAGGCACCAACCCCTGATGAAGGCTCAGTAATATCTACCATGTTATTTAAACACTTATAACACATATAGCATCATCCATCATCACTACATATAACACCAGCCATCATCACTACATATAACACCATCCATCATCACTACATATAACACCATCCATCATCACTACATATAACACTATCCATCATCACTACAGATCGGTAGAGTAGTTTTCGAGATTCTCGTGCGGACACACAAGCAAACACACACACACACACACAAACAGACATACTTCTTTGTTTTATATCGATAGAAGATAGATCATCACTACATATAACACCACCCATCATCACTACATATAACATCATCCATCATCACTACATATAACACCACCCATCATCACTACATATAACATCATCCATCATCACTACATATAACATCATCCATCATCACTACATATAACACCATCCATCATTACTACATATAACATCATCCATCATCACTACATATAACACCATCCATCATCACTACATATAACATCATCCATCATCACTACATATAACACCATCCATCATCACTACATATAACATCATCCATCATCACTACATATAACACCATCCATCATCACTACATATAACACCATCCATCATCACTACATATAACATCATCCATCATCACTACATATAACACCATCCATCATCACTACATATAACACCATCCATCATCACTACAGATCGGTATAGTAGTTTCCGAGATTCTCGTGCGGACACACAAACACACACACAAACAAAAATACATACTTCTTTGTTTTATATATATAGATACAAGAAACAAAAATCTTTAATTATTTATTAATTGTAAGTTTTAAGGTTTCCTGGAACCATTGGCAGGAAATAAGGACACTTGAACCTTGAAAACTTACTGTCGTCATAATTATTTATAATAAACCTGTCGATGTTTATTTCCGGGTTAAAGTAAAAGCAAGGTTTTGTCTGGACTATTATCATATAGACAGTTGCTGGTTGACGATACTGAAGGCCTATACAGGTGTGTGGTGCTTGTGCTTGGTGATGCTTCGTTTATGAGAGATAATCCCAGGAGTGAACTTTGTTCTGAAAGGACAAACAAAAAAGTCATTAGTTATCGTTGTCTCGGAAGTGTTTATAT
This sequence comes from Homarus americanus, assembly GCF_018991925.1. NCBI lineage: Eukaryota > Metazoa > Arthropoda > Malacostraca > Decapoda > Nephropidae > Homarus > Homarus americanus. Next base: position 7,780 of record NW_024748635.1, read on the forward strand.
GTCGGTCACTCTTGTGTTGTCGATGTGTCCACCCCACAGAGTTATTGCGTGAAGTGACACATTAGACTTCAATTAAAGATCCTCTCCTCTCCATATGGAAGCTGTTCACACCTCTTGACAGTATTTGGTCTGACATTTAGTTATAAAGGTCGTTTTTTGTCTAGTTCATCTTCCTATGAAAATTAACAATTCATATCACGTTTTAGAGTTGTATGTTCTTCAAGCCAATTAACACAGTACAGGTAACACCAGAGTCATGCAGGTACAGTGTTAAGCGTCGTGGTCTACTGCTGTCTTACTGAGTAGCGATGATGAAGTAAAGTGGGAAATGACTTTGCCATGAGAGAGGAGAGGAAAGAGAGAAGGAAAGAATAGAAACGGGAAGTAAAGTAGTAGGGAGTAATAGCAGGTGGGCTGTCCACCTAGCTGAGTCGAGGTGATTGGTTGGGGTGGTGGCCATACACAGCACGCTCCTGCTCGCTCAAGGGAGGCTGGGGTGGGGGGAGCTAAGCTAGTTAGGCATTCAGTACTGTATTGTGTGTTAATTTATGTAAGTTAAATGGTGGTGTTATTTTTTCATGTATTGTATAAAGTGAGTCTCTTTTTTTATATAATAACTCACCTGAAGTGTCGCCCCAGGAAAAGGTAACAGAGACCTTAATGACACAGGTAGATTGTCACTCCCCTCGCCGCCCAGCGTATCCCACCTGAAGATTAACCATCCCGGCGATACCTGGGGGGGTGGCTTAAGTATAATATATACTCTTATATAATAATGTTGATGCTATAATACACTGGCAGTCATAGTACAGTACATGTGTTGCCTTTATTGAGTTGAGTTTTGTATTTTTAGAAAAAGAGAGAGAAATCTGAGCAACATAATATGGAGAGAGAGAGAGAGAGAGTGTATTACATTGCCACACCTGATTCCTTCCTGGTGTATATTTTTACCACCTCTGGTACAACTGTGTCTCTTGCCGATCTATTTTGCACTGTCGCTTCCTGCCTTTCATCTTCCACCTTTCATCTTCTCCTTCATCTTCTTCTCCCCATCGTCTTTCTCCTCCATCTTACCCCTTCATCTTCCCTCCCTTCTTCCTCCCTTCCATCTCCCCCATTCATTTCTCCCCCTTCATCTTCCTTTCCCCTTTATTTTACCCCTCCATCTTCCCTCCTTTTACCTTCCTCCTTCGGTGGTCTTCTTTCTTTTCCACCAATCTCCTTACCTTCCACTGCTGTCTTAGTCCATTACTGTTTTAAGAAATTTAGTTTTTTCAAGGATTTCGATATTTCATTCATTTACAATTCTTTTTTGTTTTAATTTCATTTTATCACTCCTGATTCAAGTGATTCAAGAGATGCAAATAATTTGAAATATCCAGCCCTTATAATGTCTTTAGTGCCTCTTAAACTTGGGTAAATATTATTCCATTAAGTTTATAAACAAATACACGACTCAGACACGTTGGTATTATAATCACAAAGCAAAGATATCAAGAAGTTGTGACGCTTCATCTGTACAACCAGTTGAGAATAAACTTTCCTTCTCTAAAAGTTACAAGAAATGAGGGAGAGTTTCTCGCCAGGGGGCGCAGCGCTGTGAGAGAAGAATTAAATAAGCCTGATTAGCTAAGAAGACGACCAGGGGTAAGAAATGGTCCGTCTTGAGGATGTGGTTCAGGAGGTGAGGTGAAGATATAAACATCGAAGACGTCATAAAACACAGAGATGATACTATTTCTAACCTTCCCAAGTCTCTGGTGGGTGGCAGGTGATCACCAACATGAAATACACCAACATGAAATCCACCAACATGAAATACACCAACATGAAATGCGCCAAAATGAAATAGAAGATGCCAAGTGAGGTTGATTATGACTCAGACAGTAACCATAGCAGGACCTAAAAACAGCCAAGACTGTTCTAAAATAAGAACTTAAATTATAATTTCTGCCCAAGAGTGCGAGTGAGTGAACTTTAATTTCCATTATAGTATAAAACTTTAATGAGTTTATCTTCAACGTGATCTTAAATTTTAGTGGGTGAATTTTTTCATTGGATAATTAAGTCTTTGAGAATAACATTTTAAGGCGGCCATTTAGTGTCATCATGCTGTAAGATGTAGATACGCTCCAAAAAGTATGTTTACGATTTTGTGTTAGACGATATGACACAACAGACGAAGGATTTTGACGACCCTACTGAGACAACAGGAGTCACAGTGTTCATTTTGAAATTCATCGGTCTCCTCCATAAAGGCACTTTAGGAGTGTTTGTTTACAACTCCTAGTGGTTAATGTGATGCAGCAGTGTACAGCTCATAGTCCATAAGGTGTTTCTTAGGCCAGACCCTTGAGAATACAGTGGGTGGTTACACTACTCACCTGCCTTACACTCTCCCTGATGCTTTTGTTAGATGTTGAAACAGGAACTGTGGATCAACCTGTACAGCTTCTCCTTTTACTTTCACACAAACAATAGATTTAACATGTTGCCTAAGTACTTTGATGAAACAATAAGCACAAATGTGTTATAGTCATGATCCGCCATATGTGATTATATTGCCAGTTGATGTGGGCCCGACCTTGTTTTGACACACTGACTGGCCTCGTGTTAATTTATTCTCACTTAACATACTTTTTTCGTACCTGAACTCCTCGACCGAACGCTCTTAAAGTTTGTAGAGAAGTTGAAACGGGTCTTATTGATATTCGTGTAGGCAGACTGATAGAGGTCCCAGCAATAAGAGAGTACAGCCGGGTCCTGCTGGAGACACCGAACACATTTCAGTTATTACATCTGGAAATACACGATCACTCACCAAAGAAACGAAGACAATTTTACCAACTAATATGGTCGAGGTTCTGTAGATATGGGCCACAGCTCACGTACGGTCGCTATCTGATCTTCTCGACCAGTGTAACAAGAAAGATCTTTACAAACACTATAATATGTAGTCAACGTGCAGTGACTCAGTAATAACTTATTGCTCCTTTGATTCAAGTGTTCGACAACAAGCCGAATATGTTCCCTCTGTTCCTTTGACTATCTTGTATGTACGATCTTGTGGACTGGGGCGTGATCA
>NW_024748636.1:0-17306 GCF_018991925.1 Homarus americanus
CTCTAGCAGGATTAGTTCAACAAGCTTGTCATGTTCTGCATGGGCAGACTCACTTTCAATCCACCTCCGACAAAGAACCTGTTTCTGCCTGAAGAACTCCACAAATGTTTGTTTGTCAGTCTTCCGGCAGTTACGGAACTGTTGCCGATAGGCTTCAGGAACAAGTTTATAAGCACTCAAAACCGCGGACTTAAGAAGGGCATAGTCTAGACATTGATCCTCAGAGAGGGCAGAAAACACCTCTAATGCTTTACCAGTGAAAGATTTATAAATAAGTTGAGACCATTGAGAAACAGGCCACTTGTTAAGTCGGGCAATTTTCTCAAAAAGAGAGAAGAACTTGTCTGGTTCTTCCTCATTAAATTTAGGAACACTGTTGAGACATTTGTCTACACTGAATGTTGAAGTATTACTACCTTGAGCCAAACCTCGTTGTTTGAGAGTTTCCAGCTCCACCTCGAGTCTTTTGAGTTCAACTTGTAAGGCCAAATTACTTGGTGTAACAATTTCCTCTGAATTTCCCGACGGTTGGGCTATGATTTTATTGTCAATAAGGTAGTTGAGGACAGCCTCTTCTAACCTAGCCTTATTCATGGAAGAGCGGCCATCTACTTCATAATAAGCAGCGAGGGATTGCCACTCTGCCTTCGGCTGAAGGTGAAGCCAAAGAGCTTTCCAGGTCAAACATGTTGAACTCAAAATCGAGTAGCGAAAAAAAAAGTAACCGTGGCAGCTAAGCTAACTAGCTAGCTAATTAATAATATCAAAATGCAATAAACTGTGAAACACAGCAAGGAATTAACCAAACACATGGTACACAAGAAAAGGGTTAACTCACCAGTAGCTTAAGCAATAACAGGAGCAATATAAATGAACACTGTGAACACAGCAACTTGCATCCAAAAATACTTAGCGATGAAACAACACCAGGCGAGTAACAACACTTGATATGACACAACAATGGTGGTTAGCTCCCAGACACAGGCCCCCACTTGTCGCGATCCCACTACCCTTTATACTTGGGGAGTGAATCCTACCCCAAGTTATTAACAAATAAAGGTACAAATAGGGAACACGGCAATAATTATCCTCACCAAAAACCTACTAAACTAAATGTACTTGAAAAAGTAAGAACAGTTGAAATAAGTGAATCACAAAAGGGAAGATAATTAATTAATTCAATTTATGTTCTAAAGGGAGTAATGACTAGCAAACATGAATTTAAGGGAATAAGTAAGTGTATAATAAAATAAGAGTGATGTCGGAAGGGCGAAAATATGCTGTAAGGAGTTAGACCAAACAAATATTACTTAACATTACGATATTACACAAGACATACGAAATATATATATACAACAATCACTACAAAATGATTATCCCTACCAAACAGGAGATACCTTACCACCAGGATCCCTTCCTAGGCCTAACTAAACGTGTCACTAATACCTGATACCCCTAGGGCATTGCAGAAGACTGGATAAAGCACTAGACAAGGGTCAAGGCTAGAGAACGAATGGACACGTCTAACCTATGCCACGGTTTTTCGCTACTGGGGAAGCTTGCCCACGCGGGGAGGAGAGCGTCTCATATCAGGTGATTCAGGACATTTGCTGGATATTTCATATAATTAATTAATATTACTCTTGAGTTGACTTAACAGAGTAAGACAATGATGCATATTAATAACATACATAAATATACAATTAACCTAAGTAACTAAGAACAAAAATAATATAATAAGTACAATCAACAATTTATTAATAGCTTGTATGAAATGCAGGCGTGAACATATGCCTCACGCTATGCGAGTTCCCGAGCGCTCAGGCACGTGACACTGACCCTCACACCCGGGGTCATGTGAAGGGGTGCCCGGCCCTCACACCCGGATTTGCAGCACTGTAGGGGTGCCCGGCCCTCACACCCCGTTTCATGGCACTGAAAGGGTGCCCGGCCCTCACACTCCGGTTCATGACACTGAAGGGGTGCCCGGCCCTCACACCACAGGACATGGGGTTGAAGCGGTTCCCGGCCCTCACACCCCGGGTCATGGTGCTGGAAAGGTGCCCGGCCCTCACACCCCGGGTCATGTCACTGAAGGGGTGCCCGGCCCTCACACCCCAGGTCATGTTACTGAAGGGGTGCCCGGCCCTCACATCCCGGGTCATGGCACTGAAGGGGTGCCTGGCCCTCACACCCCGGGTCATGGTGCTGAAGGGGTGCACGGCTTTCACACCCCGATTCATGGCACTGAAAGGGTGCCCGGCACTCACACCCCGGGTCATGGTGGCTAAGGGGTGCCCGGCACTCACACCCCGGGTCATGGGGTTGAAGCTGTTCCCGGCCATCACACCCCGGGTCATGGTGCTCATGGGGTGCCCGGCCCTCACACTCCGATTCTTGGCACTGAAATCGAGCCCGGCCCTAACACTCTGGGTCATGGTGCTGAAGGAGTGCCCGGCCCTCACACCCCGATTCATTTCACTGAATGGTTGCCTGACCCTCACACCCCAGGTCATGTCACTGGAGGGGTGCCCGACCCTCACACCCTGATTCTTGGCACTGAAATCGAGCCCGGCCCTAACACTCTGGGTCATGGTGCTGAAGGGGTGCCCAGCCCTCACACCCCGATTCATTTCACTGAAGGGGTGCCTGACCTTCACACCCCGTGTCATGTGAAGGGGTGCCCGGCCCTCACACCCCGGTTTGCACCACTGTAGGGGTGCCCGGCCCTCACACCCCGTTTCATGGCACTGAAAGGGTGCCCGGCCCTCACGCTCCGGTTTATGACACTGAAGGGGTGCCCGACCCTCACACCCCGGGTCATGGCACTGAAGGGGTGCCTGTCCCTCACACTCCGGGTCATGGTGCTGAAGGGGTGCCTGGCCCTCATACCCCGGAGTCATGGTGCTGGAGGGTGCCCGGCCCTCACACCCCGATTCATGGCAGCGAAATCCAGGCCGGCCCTCATACCCCGGGTCATGGCACTGAAAAGGTGCCAGCCCTCCACCCCGTGTTATGTGAAGGTGCCCAAACCCTCCCACCCCGAGTCATGTGAAGGGGTGCAGCCCTCAAACCCGGTTCACGCTTGCTGTAGAGGCCCGGCCTCACACCCCGTTTCATCGCACTGAAAGGGTGCAGCCCTCACGGTTCGCGGTACTGAAGGTTCTGGCCCTCACACCCTGGGTCATGGCGGTGAAGGGTGCCTGGCCCTCACACCCCGGGTCATGTCATTAAAGGGTGCCCAGCCTCACACCCCGGGTCATGGGGTTGAAGAGGTTCCCGGTCCTCACACCCCGGGTCATGGTGCTGGAGGGGTGCCCGGCCCTCACACCCCGGGTCATGTCACTGAAAGGGTGCCCGGCCCTCACACCCCAAGTCACGTCACTGAAGGGGAGCCCGGCCCTCACACCCCGAGTCATGGCACTGAAGGGGTGACTAGCCCTCACACCCCGGGTCATGGCATTGAAGGAGTGACAGGCCCTCACACCCCAGGTGATGGTGCTGGAGGGGTGCCCGGCCCTCACACCCCGGCTCATGTCACTAAAGGGATGCCCGGCCCTCACACTCCGATTCTTGTCACTGAATTCGAGCCCTGCCCTAACGCTCTGGGTCATGGTGCTGAAGGGGTGCCCGGCCCTCACACCCCGATTCATTTCTCTGAAGGGGTGCCCGACCCTCACACCCCGGGTCATGTGAAGGGGTGCCCGGCCCTCACACCCCGGTTCATGACACTGAAGGGGTGCCCAGCCCTCACAACCCGGGTCATGGCACTGAAGGGGTGCACGGCCCTCACACCCGGGGTCATGGACCTAAAGGGTTGGCCGGCCCTCACCCCACGGGTCATGGGGTTGAAGCGGTTCCCGGCCCTCACACCCCGGGTCACGGTGCTAGAGGGGTGCCCGGCCCTCACACCCCGAGTCATGTCACTGAAGGGGTGCCCGGCCCTCACACCCCAGGTCATGTCACTGAAGGGGTTCCCCGCCCTCACACCCCGGGTCATAGTGCTAATTGGGAGCCCGGCCCTTACACCCAGGGTCATGTGAAGGGGTGCTTGGCCCTCACACCCCGGTTCATGGCACTGAAGGGGTGCCCGGCCGACACACCCCGGTTCATGACAATGAAGGGGTGCCCGGACCTCACACTCCGGGTCATGGTGTTGGAGGGGTGCCCGGCCTTCACACCCCGGGTCATGTCACTGAATGGGTGCCCGGCCATCACACCCTGGGTCATGGGGTTGAAGCGGTTCCCGGTCCTCACACCACGGGTCATGGAGCTGATGGGGTGCCCGGCCATCACACCCCGATTCATGGCACTGAAAGGGTGCCCGGCCCTCACACCCCGGCTCATGGCACTGAATAGGTGCACGGCCCTCACACCCCGGGTCGTGGCACTGAAAGGGTGCACAGCCCTCACACCCCGGGTCCTGGACCTAAAGGGGTGCCTGGCCCTCACACCACGGGTCATGGGGTTGAAGTGGTTCCCGGCCCTCACACCCCGGGTCATGACCTGGGGTGTCAGGGCCGGACATCCCTCCAGCACCATGAGTCGTGGTGTGACGGCCGGGCACCGCTTCAGTGCCATGACCCGGTGTGTGAGGGCCGGGCACCCCTTTAGTGCCATGAGCCGGGGTGTGAGGGCCGGGCACCCCTTTAGTACCATGAAACGGGGTGTGAGGGCCGGGAACCATACAGAGCTATGAACCGAAGAGTGAGGGCCGGGCACCCCTTCACATGACACGGAATGTGAGGGCCGGGCACCTTTTCAGTGCCATTACCCGGGGTGTGAGGTCCGGGCTCGATTTCAGTGCCATGAATCGGGGTGTGAGATCCGGGCACCCCTCCAGCATCATGACACGAGGTATGAGGGCCGGGCACCCCTTCAGTGCCATGAGCCGTGGTGTGAGGGCCGGGCACCCCTACAGAGCTATGAACCCGGGTGTGAGGGCCGCGCACCCCTTCACATGACACGGGTGTGAGGGCCGGGCACCTTTTCAGCGCCATAACCCGGGGTGAGAGGCCCGGGCACCCTTTCAGTGCCATGAATCGGGGTGTGATGGCCGGGCACCCCTTCAGCTCCATGACCCGTGGTGTGGGGACCGGGAACCACTTCAACCCCAAGACCTGGGTAGTGAGGGCCGGGCACCCCTTTAGGTCCATGACCCGGGGTGTGAGGGCCGTGCACCCCTTCAGTGACATGACCCGGGGTGTGAGGGCCGGGGACCCTTTCAGTGACATGACCCGTGGTGTGAGGACCGGGAACCCCTTCAATGACATGAACCTGGAGTGTGTTGGCCGGGCAACACTTCAGCACCATGACCCGGGATGTGAGAGCCGTGCTCGATTTCAGCGCCAAGAATCGGGGTGTGAGGTCCGGGTACCCCTCCAGCACCATGACCCAGGGTTTGAGGGCCGGGCACCCCTTCAGTGACATGAACCGGGGTGTTAAGGCCGGGCACCCCTTCAGATGACACGGGGTGTGAGGGCCGGGCACCCTTTGAGTGCCATGAATCGGGGTGTGATGGCCGGGCTCAACTTCAGCTCCATGACCCGTTGTGTGAGCGCCGGGAACCGCTTCAACGTCATAACCTGGGGTGTGAGGGCTGGGCACCTATTTAGGTCCATGACCCGGGTTGTGAGGGCCGTTCACCCCTTCAGTGACATGACCCGGGGTGTGAGGGCCAGGCACCCCTTTTGTGACATGACTTGGGGTGTGAGGGCCGGGCACCCCTCCAGCACCATGACCCGGAGTGTGAGGGCCGGGCACCCCTTCAATGCCATGAACCGGGGTGTGAGGGCTGGGAACCCCTTCAGTCCCATGAATCGGGATTTGAAGGCCGGGCACCTTTTCAGTGCCATGGAACGGAGTGTGAAGGCCGGGCACCCCTCCAGCACCATGACCCGGGGTATATGGGCCGGGCACCCCTTCAGTGCTATGACCCGGGGTGTGAAGGCCGGGCACCCCTTCAGCTCCATGACCCGGTATGTGAAGGCTGGGCACCCCTCCAACACGATGGACCGAGGTGTGAGGGCCGGGCACCCCTCCAGAACCATGGCCCGGGGTGTAAGGGACGGGCAGCCCTTCACTGTCATGTCCAGGGGTGTGTGGGCTGGGCACTCTTTCAGTGCCATGACCTGGAGTGTGAGGGCCGGTCACCTCTTCAGCCCCATGACCCGGGGTGTGAGGGCCGGTCACTCGATTAGGTCTATTACCTGGGGTGTGAGGGCCGGGCATACCTTCAGGGTCATGGCCAGGGGTGTGAAAGTCGGGCACCGCTTCAGTGCCATGACCCGGGGTGTGAGGGCCGGGCACCCCTTCAGTGACATGACCGGGGGCGTCAGAGCCGGGCACCCTTTCAGTGCCATGAGCCTGTGTGTGAGGGCCGGGCACCCCTTTAGTGCTATGAAACGGGGTTGTGAGGGCCGGGCACCCGTTCACATGACACGGGTGTGAGAGTCGGGCACCTTTTCAGTGCCGTGAACCGGGGTATGAGGGCCGGGCACGCTTTCAGTGCCATGAATCGGGGTGTGATGTCCGGGCACCCCTTTAGCCCCATGACCTGTGGTGTGAGGATAGGGAACTGCTTCAACTCCATGACCCGGGGTGTGAGGGCCGGGCACCCCTTTAGGTCCATGACCCGGTGTGTGATGGCCATGCACCCCTTCAGTGACATGACCCGGGGTGTGACGGCCGGGCACCCCTTTAGTGACATGACCCGGGGTGAGGGCCGGGCACCCCTCCAGCACCATGACCCCGAGTGTGAGGGCCGGGCACCCCTTCAGTGTCATGAACCGGGGTGTGACGGCCGGGCAATCTTCAGTGCCATGAACCAGGGTGTGAGGGCCAGGAACCATTTCAGTGCCATGAAACGGGGTGTGAAGGCCGGTCACCCCTACACTGCTGTGAACTGGGGTGTGAGGGCCGGGCACCCCTTCAAATGACCAGGGATGTGAGGGCCTGGCACCCCTTCAGTGCCATGAATGGGGGTGTGACGGCCGGACACCCCTTCATCACCATGAAACCGGGGTGTGAAGGCCGGGCTCGATTTCAGTGCCATGAATCGGGGTGTGGGGGCCGGGCACCCCTCCAGCACCATGACCCGGGGTATGAGGGCCGGGCACCCCTTCAGTGCTATGACCCGGGGTGTGAGGGCCGGTCACCCTTTCAGTGACATGACCCGGGGTGTGAGGGCCGGGCACCCCTCCAGCAGCATGGCCCAGGGTGTGAGGGCGGGGCACCCCTTCAGCACCATGGCCCGGGGTATGAGGGCCGGGCACCTCTCCAGCACCATGGCCCGGGGTGGGAGGTCCAGACATCTCTGCAACACCATGGCCCGGGTGTGAGGGCCGGGCACCCCTTCAGTGTCTTGACCCGGGGTGTCAGGGCCGGACACCCCTCCTGCACCATGGCCCGGGGTTTGACGGCCGGGCACCGCTTCAGTGCCATGTCCCGGGGTGTGAGGGCCGGGCACCTTTTCAGTGCCATGACCCCGGGTGTGAGAGCCGGGCTCGATTTCAGTGCCATGAATCGGGGTGTGAGGTCCGGGCACCCCTCCAGCACCATGACCCGGGGTATGAGGGCCTGGCACCCCTTCGGTGTATGACCCGGGGTGAGGCGGGCACCCCTCCAGCACCATTACCCGGGGTGTGAGGGCCGGGAACAGCTTCAACCCCATGACCCGTGGTGCGAGGGCCGGGCACCCCTTTAGGTCCATGACCCGGGGTGTGAGGGCCGTGCACCCCTTCAGTGCTATGACCCGGGGTGTGAGGGCCGGGCATCCCTTCAGTGTCATGAACCGGGGTATGAGGGCCGGGCACCCTTTCAGTGCCATGAAACGGGGTGTGAGGATCCGGGCACCCCTTCAGTGCTATGACCCGGGGTGTGAGGACCGTGCACCCTTTCAGTGACATGACCCGGGGTGTGAAGGGCGGGCACCCCTTCAATGACATGACCCGGGGTGTGTGGGCCGGACACCCTTTCAGTGCCATGACCCGGGGTGTGCGGGCCGATCCTCCTTCCGGTGCCATGACCCGGTGTGTGAGGGGCCGAGGCACCCCTCAGCAGCATGGCCAGGGGTGTGAGGTTCGGGCACCCCTCCAGCACCATGGCCCGGGGTGTGAGGGCCGGGCGCCTCTCCAGCACCATGGCCCGGGGAGTGATGGCCAGGCACCCCTTCAGTGACTTAACCCGGGGTGTCAAGGCCGGGCACCCTTCCATATGACACGGGGTGTGAGGGCCGGGCACCTTTTCAGTGCCATGACCCAGAGTGTTAGGGCCTGGCTCGATTTCAGTGCCAAGAATCGGGGTGTGAGGGTCGGGCACCCCTCCAGTGACATGACCTGGGGTGTGAGGGCCGGGCACCCCTTCAGTGACATGACCCGGGGTGTGAGGGCCGGGCACCCCTTCAGCACCATTACCCGAAGTGTGAGGGCCGGGAACCGCTTCAACCCCATGACCCGTGGTGTGAGGGCCGGGCACCCCTTTAGGTCCATGACCCGGGGTGTGAGGGCCGTGCACCCCTACAGTGCTATGACCCGGGGTGTGAGGGCCGGGCATCCCTTCAGTGTCATGAACCGGGGTGTGAGGGCCGGGCACCCTTTCAGTGCCATGAAACGGGGTGTGAGGGCCGGGCACCCTTTAGGTCCATGACCCGGGGTGTGAGGGCCGTGCACCCCTTCGAATACTATGACACGGGGTGTGGGCCGGGCATCCCCTTCAGTGTATGAACCGGGGTGTGAGGGCCGGAGCACCCTTTCAGTGCCATGAAACGGGGTGTGATGGCCGGGCACCCCTACAGTGCTGCGAACCGGGGTGTGAGGGCCGGGCACCCCTCCAGCACCATGACCCGGGGTATGAGGGCCGGGCACCCCTTCAGTGCTATGACCGGGGGTGTGAGGTCCATGCACCCTTTCAGTGACATGACCCGGGGTGTGAAGGGCGGGCACCCCTTCAATGACATGACCCGGAGTGTGTGGGCCGGACACCCTTTCAGTGCCATGACCCGGGGTGTGCGGGCCGATCACTCCTTCGGTGCCATGACCCGGTGTGTGAGGGCCGGGCACCCCTCCAGCAGCATGGCCCAGGGTGTGAGGGCGGGGCACCCCTTCAGCACCATGGCCCGGGGTGTGAGGGCCGGGCACCTCTCCAGCACCATGGCCCCGGGTGGAGGCCGGGCTTTATCTCTGCAACACCATGACCCGGGGTGTCAGGGCCGGATACCCCTCAGTGCCATGTCAGGGTGTGAGGGGCCAGGCACCTTTCAATTATGACCCAGAGTGTTAGAGGCCTGGCTGGATTTCAGTGCCAGAATCGGGGTGTGAGGGTGGGCACCCCTCAGTAGCATGACCTGGGGTGAGGGCGGGCACCCCTTCCAGTGACATGACCCGGGGTGTGAGGCCGAGGCACCCCTCAGCACCATGACCCGAAGTGTGAGGGCCGGGAACCCTTCAACCCCATGACCCCCGTGGGTGAGGCCGGGCACCCCTTTGGAGTCCATGACCCGGGGTGTGAGGCCGTGCACCCCTACAGTGCTATGACCCGGGGTGTGAGGGCCGGGCAACCCAACAGAGCTATGAATCGGGGTGTGAGGGCCGGGCACCACTTCACATGACACGGGGTGTGAGGGCCGGGCACCCTCCCATATGACACGGGGTGTGAGGACCGGGCACCTTTTCAGTGCCATGACCCGAGGTTTGAGGATCCGGGCACCCCTTCAGTGCTATGACCCGGGGTGTGAGGATCGTGCACCCTTTCAGTGACATGACCCGGGGTGTGAAGGGCGGGCACCCCTTCAATGACATGACCCGGGGTGTGTGGGCCGGACACCCTTTCAGTGCCATGACCCGGGGTGTGCGGGCCGATCACTCCTTCGGTGCCATGACCCGGTGTGTGAGGGCCGGGCACCCCTTCAGCCCCATGACCCGAGGTGTGAGGGCAGGGCCACCCGTTTAGGTCTATATCCAGCTGTGTGAGGGCCAGGCACACCTTCAGTGCCATGGCCAGGGGTGTGACGGCCGGGCACCGCTTCAGTACCATGATGCAGGGTGTGAGGGCCGGGCACCCCTTTAGTGCCATGAGCCGGGGTGTGAGAGCCGGGCACGCCTTTAGTGCCATGAAACGGGGTGTGAGGGCCAGGCACCCCTACAGAGCTATGAACCGGGGTGTGAGGTCCGGGCACCCCTTCACATGACACAGGGTGTGAGGGCCGAGCACCTTTCCAGTGCCATGACCCGGGGTGTGAGAGCCGGGCTCGATTTCAGTGCCATGAATTGGGGTGTGAGGGCCGGGCACCCCTCCAGCACCATGACCCGGGGTATGAGGGCCGGGCACCCCTTCAGTGCTATGACCCGGGGTGTGAGGGCCGGGAACCCTTTCAGTGACATGATCCAGCTTGTGAGGGCCGGGCACCCCTTCAATGACATGACCCGGGGTGTGTGGGCTGGGCACCCTTTCAGTGCCATGAACCGGGGTGTGAGGGCTGGACACCCCTTCAGCCCCATGACCCGGGATGTGAGGGCCGGGCACACGTTTAGGTCTATGACCAGGGGTGTGAGGGCCGAGCATACCTTCAGTGCCATGGCCAGGGGTGTGACGGCCGGGCACCGATTCAGTGCCATGACCCGGGGTGTGAGGGCCGGGCACCCCTTTAGTGCAATGAAACGGGGTGTGAGGGCAGGGCACCCCTACAGATCTATGAACCGCGGTGTGAGGGCCGGGCACCCCTTTAGTGCCATGAGCCGGGGTGTGAAAGACGGGCACTCCTTTAGTGCCATGAAACGGGGTGTGAGGGCCGGGCAACCCAACAGAGCTATGAATCGGGGTGTGATGGCCGAGCACCACTTCACATGACACGGGGTGTGAGGGCTGGGCACCCTTCCATATGACACGGGGTGTGAGGACCGGGCACCTTTTCAGTGCCATGACCCGAGGTTTGAGGGCCGGGCACCCCTACAGTGCCATGAATCAGGGTGTGAGCGCCGGGCACCCTTCAGCAATATTACCCGGGGTGTGATGGCCGGGCTCGATTTCAGTGCCATGAATCTGATTGTGAGGGCTTGGCACCCCTCCAGCACCATAACCCGGGGTATGAGGGCCGGGCACCCCTTCAGTGCTATGACCCGGGGTGTGAGGGCCGGGCACCCTTTCAGTGACATGATCCAGGGTGTGAGGGCGGGGCACCCCTTCAATGACACGACCCGCGGTGTGTGGGTTTGGGCACCCTTTCAGTGCCATGAACCGGGGTGTGAGGGCCGGTCACTCCTTCAGTGCCATGACCCGGGGTGTGAGGGCTGGGCACCCCTTCAGCCCCATGACCCGGGATGTGAGGGCCGGGCACTCGTTTAGGTCTATGACCAGGGGTGTGAGGGCCGGACACCCCTTCACGTGACACGGGTGTGAGGGTCGGGCACCTTTTCAGTGCCATGAACAAGGGTGTGAGGGCCGGGCACCCTTTCAGTCCCATGAATCGGGGTGTGATGACCGGGCACCCCTTCAGCTCCATGACCCGTGGTGTGAGGACAGGGAACCGCTTCAACCCCATGACCCTGGGTGTGAGGGCCGGGCACCCCTTCAGGTCCATTCCCGGGGTGTGATGGCCGTGCACACCCTTCAGTGACATGACCCGGGGTGTGAGGGCCGGGCACCCCTTTAGTGACATAACTTTGGGTGTGACAGCCGGGCACCCTTCCAGCACCATGACCCGGAGTGTGATGGCCGGGCACCTCTTCAGCACCATGACCCGGAGTGTGAGGGGCCAGCCACCCCTCAGTGCCATAGATGGGGTGTGAGGGCGGGCACCCCTTTAGCACCATGACCCCCGGAGTGTGAGGCGGGCTCGATTCCCAGTGCCAGGAATCCCAGGGGTGTGAGGGCCAGGCACCCTTTCAGTGCCATGGAAGCAGGTGTGAAGGCCGGACACCGTTAGTGCTGTGAACTGGGAGGTGAGAGGCCAGCACCCCTCAGCACTATGACCCGGGGTGTGGGGTTGACTTGCTCAGTGCTGCAGCCCAGGGGTGTGAGGCCAGGCACCTTTCAGTGCCATGACCCAGGGTGTGAGGGCCAGCCACTCCTTCAGTGCCATGACCCGGGGTGTGACGGCCGGGCACCCCTTCAGCCCCATGTCCCGAGGTGTGAGGGCCGGCCACCCGTTTAGGTCTATAACCAGGTGTGTGAGGGCCGGGCACACCTTCAGTGCCATGGCCAGGGGTGTGACGGCTGGGCACCGCTCCATTGACATGACCCGGGGTGTGAGGGCCGGTCACTCCTTCAGTGCCATGACCCGGGGTGTGAGGGCTGGGCACCCCTTCAGCCCCATGACCCGGGATGTGAGGGCCGGGCACTCGTTTAGGTCTATGGCCAGGGGTGTGAGAGCCTGGCAGCCCTTCAGTGCTATGACCCGGGGTGTGAGGGCCGAGCACCCTTTCAGTGCCATGACCCGGGGTGTGAGGGCCAGCCACTCCTTCAGTGCCATGACCTGAGGTGTGACGGCCGGGCACCCCTTCAGCCCCATGTCCCGAGGTGTGAGGGCCGGCCACCCGTTTAGGTCTATAACCAGGTGTGTGAGGGCCGGGCACACCTTCAGTGCCATGGCCAGGGGTGTGACGGCTGGGCACCGCTTCAGTGACATGACCCGGGGTGTGAGGGCCGGCCACCCCTTCAGTGACATGACCCGGGGCGTCAGTTACTGGCACCCCTTCAGTGCCATGAGCCGGGGTGTGAGGGCCGGGCACCCCTTGAGTGCCATGAAACGGGGTGTGAGGACCGGGCACCCCTACAGAGCTATGAACCGGGGTGTGAGGGCCGGGCACTGTATGTATATTCTGTATTATGTATGCTGTATTATATATTATGTATGTATATGATGTATGTGCTCCATTTATATATATTATTTATTCAGCCTAGGTAGCAGCGCGTGGCAATGTTATTACCATTTCCCACATGCTTTATTAATGTGCCTGGTGACGTATGGAAGCTGTTAATGTCTCACTTGCCATACGTCGTCTATAGAGCAGTTGACAAGCAGACAGGTTGAGTAGCGGTACTCCCCTTGTGTACATATCTCTTATCCAGTAAATAGAACCTACAAAATCTATACAGGTGTTTGTGTTCGCTCCTGTATATTGAACTTATTACCCAGAACATGAACATGGCCCAGTGTGTACTTTTACTGGATAATTACGAGTGACAGTGCAAAGTTTGTGGAAAGCCGGCTTATGGACCCCTTGCCCTGCGTCAACCGCCGCCCGCCAACCCTCCTCGAAGAATTTAGCAACTTTGAGCAGTGTCAGTGACACTGATTTTCTGTGAAGTGTTTAGTGCATTGTGTGTTTCGTACCATTCATGTGTGACCTTGTTCTAAAGGATTCCCAAGGTACACGGCATGTTCTGGGCATTTGTAAGGAGTAGACTTCAGTACACCTCCCCTCGCCAAGCCTGGAGGGTAACTGCCGCTAGTAGTCGTCTCCACCCCCCCTCACAGCGTCGTCTCCACACCCCTTCACAGCTCGAGGAGACCGCTCTCACTGCCCGGGACACACACACACGTACACACACACTGACCGCGGTGATTTCCTTATATATATTTTATATATATAATCTACTTATCTGTGTATTTAATTAAATTTTTGTCTGAGATCTTGTTGATACGACGGGCTGACCGGTCAACACTGATTTAGACACAGTACACAGATGAAGTAGTTATGTCTCGTGCCTTACGTAGCCGTGGAACCAGCGTCCGGATGAGTCAGTCGGATGATAGCCCCGCAGAGATGGATGACCAGGCTGACCATGACGCTCCAGCTCCCACAACATCGCACAGCCCTTCACCTCCATATTCAGCGTTGTCTCCAGAGATAATTGCTTTAATGAAGTTTATGAGAGATGAAAGGCGCGAGGATGAAGCTAACAGACGTGTGGCGGATGAACACAGAAGGCAAGCAGAGGCAGAGAGAGACCACCAACGGAGATTGGAAGACAGTGCACGGTTTGAAGCTTTGATATCTCGCCTCACTGTTAACCAAGCCCCTGGCTCTAACACTGCCTCGGTACTGAATGGTTCAGATACCTCATCAATGCTTCCTTCACGCCCCCCAGCCCCACCTAAAGCAGCTGCTCAAACACCGCCCATCTTGAAGCCTGATGTGAATTTCCAGACTTTTCGTGAATGGCGGCGACGGTGGACTGATTATGCTACAATGGTGGATCTCCAGAGTTTGTCACAGCCTAAACAACTCATCCAGCTGCGTATGTGCCTGTCCTTGGAAATTCAGCGTGTCTTGGAACATCCGTTGCAGGTACCTCCGACCTCTTCGCTGTCTGTAGAGGAGGTATTGGACATTCTACAACGGTAAATCAAAGGACAGCAGAATGAAGCTCTGGGCAGGAGGGAATTGTTTAGCTGCAGACAGATGGAGGGTGAGACTTATGACGCCTTTTATGTACGTCTTAAGAGAGCCTCGGAAGAGGTAGATATATGTCTAGGCCACCACCAGCAGTGCGAGGAGACCCAGTTGAAGCAGGTGATCCTGATGGGTGTTAAGTACGAGGAACTTGTCCAACGCCTCACCTCCCTCGACTCTTCCTCTTCTCTCAAGGATGTGTTGACGATATGTCGCTCCTATGAGGCTGCCAGGTGTGTCACCTCTGCCATCCGAGCTCCCCCTACAGCTGTACGCGCTGTGTCCCGGTACAAGGACAAGAAGTCTGTTCCTACGCCTTCGCCCACCACGTCCACGCCCAGTTCATTTTGTAACAACTGTGGTAAGCAGCACGGAACACAGGTGTGTCCAGCTGCTGAGTCTACATGCAACAGTTGTGACCGTAAGGGCCACTGGTCACTCACAGTACGGTGCCCTGCCAAACGCGTCCAGTGCAATGTGTGCGGTCGTCTGGGCCACTATGACAAGTGTTGCCCTTCCAACAAACCCAAGGGACAGCGTCGGCGGAAGCATCAGCTCCCTTCCACCAGAGAGGGCCGCCCACAGTCTTCCAATCAGAAGCATGACGACCCTGGACAACGCTCGAGCCATATTAGGAATGTGTGCTCCCCCCCGCGTCCCAGGACCAAAGTCCCCCAGTACATCAGTGTCATTGTGACCTACCGCGGTGTGTCATCCCGTCTTCAAATGTTGCCCGACACCGGCGCTGATGCTACAGTCATCGGTCCCCAGCATTTGCAATGCTTGGGGCTCTCTCAAAGCGATCTAGGACCGCCTCCCAAGGACCTCTGCGTCACGGCAGATGGTTCACATATGGCCCCAGCCCTAGGATCACTCCGAGCACAAGTCACCTTTGGCAACAGGTCGTGTCAAGCCTGGATTGATGTGCATAACGGTGTCCCGACTCCTTTGCTGTCCTACAGACATTGCCAAGAGTTGGCCATCATCTCCCAGGACTTCCCCAAACCTATTCTTGAGGTAAAATACGCCAACAGGGTGCACGAAGGGAGCAGCAACTACCTTGCTGCCGCCCTACCCCTACCTCTGGCCAGTGACACCTCTCCTTCGGTAGTTGTCCCTGCTGCATCACGTCCCCACGTCTTGGCTCGCCTTCACGACAGTCACCGTGGAGCTGAGGCCACCAAACGACGTGCAAGACAGACTGTGTTCCGGCCTGGCATCGACCCCGACATCTCCAATGCTGTCCAGGTGTGTAAGCCCCGCCACGTATTACAACCCAGCCAGCAGCAGGAACCCTTTATGAGTGATGACAACCCCACCCGCCCCTTTGAGTCTGTGTCGGCCGACTTTTTCTCTGTGACAGGAAAGTCCTTCCTTGTTATCGCCGACCGTCTCTCTGGTTGGCCGGTTGTCATCAAGTGCGGTAATGACACGACGTCTGCCGCCACCATCAGCAAGTTCCGCCACTACTTCCGTGACGTGGGCGTTCCTGTGCGCCTGCGAACCGACGGAGGTCCTCAGTTCACAAGCCGGGACTTTGCTGTGTTCCTCGACCGATGGGGAGTCCGGCATGTGTTGTCATCGCCCCATTACCCGCAGTCCAATGGCCACGCTGAGGCTGCTGTCAAATCCCTGAAGCACCTCATCCTTAAGGTGGCCCCTTCTGGGAACATTGACTGCGAGGCCTTCGACCGGGGTCTTCTTGAACTCCGCAACACACCTAACTACACCGGACGCTCCCCTGCCCAGGTTTTGTATGGACGCCCCCTTCGTTCTTGTGTCCCTGCTCACCCTCAATCCTTCTCCAAGGAGTGGCAGGCCAAGACAGAGGATTGTGATCGCCGAGCCGCCGAACGTGTTCAGGACGTCGTCGCCCGCTACAACGACCACGCCCGTTCTCTCCCCAGGTTGAGTGTCGGCACCCAAGTCCGTGTTCAGGACCCGACCTCCCTACGTTGGGACAAAGTAGGCGTAGTCATGGGTCTCGGTAGGTCACGGGACTACCAGGTGCGGTTACCCAGTGGTCGTGTGTGGTGGAGGAACCGCCGTTTTCTCCGCCCCGTAACAATGCCTTCTGCTGACCCCGCCACCAGTGTTGAGTCCCATACCCTTCCCAGTGATCGAGTCCCTCGACGCTCAGAACGGATCCAAAAGAAAAGGTCCGCTCAAGACTTTGCTATGAGCGTATAGGGGGGAGGGAGGTGTATGTATATTCTGTATTTTGTACGCTGTATTATATATTATGTATGTATATGATGTATGTGCTCCATTTATATATATTATTTATTCAGCCTAGCTAGCAGCGTGTGGCAATGTTATTACCATGTCCCACATGCTTAATTAATGTGCCTGGCGACGTATGGAAGCTGTTAATGTCTCACTTGCCATACGTCGTCTATAGAGCAGTTGACAAGCAGACAGGTTGAGGAGCGGTACTCCCCTTGTGTACATATCTCTTATCCAGTAAATAGAACCTACAAAATCTATACAGGTGTTTGTGTTCGCTCCTGTATATTGAACTTATTACCCAGAACATGAACAGGCACCCCTTCACATGACACGGGGTGTGAGGGCCGGGCACCTTTTCAGTGCCATGACCCAGGGTGTGAGGGCCGGGCACCCGTTCAGTGCCATGAAACGGGGTGTGAGGGCCGGGCACAACTACAGAGCTATGAACCGGGGTGTGAGGGCCGGGCACCCCTTCACATGACACGGGGTGTGAGGGCCAAGCACTCGTTTAGGTCTATAACCAGGTGTGTGAGGGCCGGGCACCGCTTCAGTTCCATGTCCCGGGGTGTGAGGGCCGGGCACCCCTTTAGTGCCATGAGCCGGGGTGTGAGGGCCGGGCACCCCTTTAGTGCCATGAAACGGGGTGTGAGGGCCGGGCAAGCGTACAGAGCTATGAATCGGGGT
>NW_024748637.1:0-12331 GCF_018991925.1 Homarus americanus
ACAAATGACTGGTGCCTCCTGGTGACCACCATTGTGTCAGGACAATGACTGCTGCCTCCTCATGACCACCGCTGTGTCAGAACAAAGGACTACTGCCTCCTGGTGACCACCACTGTGTCAGAACAAATGACTGCTGCCTCCTGGTGACCACCACTCTATGAGAACAAATGACTGCTGCCTCCTGGTGACCACCACTGTGTCAGGATAAATGACTGCTGCCTCCTCGTGACCACCGCTGTGTTAGAACAAATGACTACTGCCTCCTAGTGACCAACACTGTGTCAGAACAAATGACTGCTGCCTCCTGGTGACCACCACTGTGACAGAACAAATGACTGGTGCCTCCTGGTGACCACCACTGTGTCAGGACAAATGACTGCTGCCTCCTCGTGACCACCGCTGTGTCAGAACAAATGACTACTTCCTTCTGGTGACCACCACTGTGTCAGAAGAAATGACTGCTGCCTCCTGGTTACCACCACTCTATCAGAACAAATGACTGCTGCCTCCTGGTGACCACCACTATATCAGGACAAAGGACTGCTGCCTCCTGGTGACCACAGCTGTATCAGGACAAATGACTGCTCCTGCTGGTGACCACCGCTGTCAGGACAAATAACTGCTGCCTCTTGGTGACCACTACTCTATCAGAACAAATGACTGCTGCCTCCTGGTGACCACAGCTGTATTAGAACAAATGAATGGGGCCTCCTGGTGACCACCGCTGTATCAGGACAAATGACTGCTGCCTCCTGGTGACCACCGCTGTGTCCAGAACAAATAGCTGCTGCCTCCTGGTGACCACCGCTGTATCGGGACAAAGGACTGCTGCCTCCCTGGTGACCACCGCTGTATCAGGACAAATGACTTCTGCCTCCTGGTGACCACCGCTGTGTCAGAACATATGACGGCTGCCTCCTGGTGACCACCACTATATCAGGACAAAGGACTGCTGCCTCCTGGTGACCACCGCTGTGTCAGGACAAATGACTGCTGCCTCCTAGTGACCACCGCTGTGTCAAAACAAATGACTGCTGCCTCCCCGTGAGCACCGCTGTGTCAGAACAAATGACTGCTGCCTCCTGGTGACCACCACTGTGTCAGAACAAATGACTGCTGCCTCCTGGTGACCACCACTGTGTCAGAACATATGACTGCTTCCTCCTGGTGACCACCACTTTGTCAGGACAAATGATTGCTGCCTCCTGGTGACCACCACTGTGTCAGAACAAATGACTGCTGCTTCCTAGTGACCACCGCTGTGTCACGACAAATGACTGCTGCCTCCTCGTGACCACCGCTGTGTCAGAACAAATGACTGCTGCCTCCTCGTGACACCTGTTTCAGGACTTGAAATATTTTGCCCTCCTGGTGACCACCGCTGTGTGAGAACAAATGACTACTGCCTCCTGGTGACCACCACTGTGTCAGAACAAATGACTGCTGCTTCCTGGTGACCACCACTGTGACAGAACAAATGACTGGTGCCTCCTGGTGACCACCGCTGTGTAAGGACAAATGACTGCTGCCTCCTCGTGACCACCGCTGTGTCAGAACGTATGACTGCTGCCTCCTGGCGACTACCACTGTATCAGAACAAGTGACTGCTGCCTCCTCGTGACCACCGCTGTGTCAGAACATATGACTGCTGCCTCCTCGTGACCACCACTGTATCAGAACAAATGACTGCTGCCTCCTGGTGACCACCGCTGTCTCAGAACTTGTGACGGCTGCCTCCTGGTGACCACCACTGTATCAGGACAAGGGACTGCTGCCTCCTGGTGACCACCGCTGTCAGGACAAATGACTGCTGCCGCTTGGTGACCGCCACTGTGTCATGACCAATGACTGCCTCCTGGTGACCACCGCTGTCGGGACAAATGACTGCTGCCTCCTGGTGACCACCGCTATGTCAGAACAAATAACTGCTGCCTGCTGGTGACCAACGCTGTATCAGGACAAATGATTGCTGCCTCCTGGTGACCACCGCTGTGTCAGAACGTATGACTGCTACCTCCTGGCGACTACCACTGTATCAGAACAAATGACTGCTGCCTCCTCGTGACCACCACTGTGTCAGAACATATGACTGCTGCCTCCTTGTGACCACCACTGTATCAGGACAAAGGACTGCTGCCTCCTGGTGACCACCGCTGTGTCAGGACAAATGACTACTGCCTCCTGGTGACCACCACTATATCAGGACAAAGGACTGCTGCCTCCTGGTGACCACAGCTGTGTCAGGACAAATGACTGCTCCTCCTGGTGACCACCGCTGTCAGGACAAACAACTGCTGCCTCTTGCTAACCACCACTGTCAGGACAAATGACTGCTGCCTCTTCGTGACCACCACTGTGTCAGGACAAATGACTGCTGCCTCTTGGTGACCACCACTGTCTCAGGACAAATGACTCCTGCCTCTTGGTGACCACCACTGTATCAGAACAAATGATTGCTGCCTCCTCGTGACCACCGCTGTGTCAGAACATATGACTGCTGCCTCCCTGGGCCACTGCTGTATCAGAACAAATGACTACTGCCTCTGGTGACCACCGCTGTGTCAGGACAAATGACTGCTGCCTCCTGGTGACCACCGCTGTGTCAGAACAAATGACTGCTGCCTCCTGGTGACCACCACTGTGTCAGAACAAATGACTGCTGCCTCCTGGTGACCACCGCTGTGTCAGGACAAATGACTGCTGCCTCCTCGTGACCACGGCTGTGTCAGAACAAATGACTGCTGTCTCCTTATGACCACCACTGTGTCAGGACAATTGACTGCTGCCTCCTGGTAACCACCGCTGTATCAGAACAAATGACTGCTGCTGCCTCATAATGACCCACCACTGGTCAGAACAAATAATGCTTCCTCCTGAAGTGACCGCCTGTCTCCACAGCAATTGACTGCTGCCTCCTGGTGACCACCAATGTGTCAGAGACAAATGACTGCTGCCTCCTGGTGACCACCACTGTGTCAGAACAAATGACTGCTTCCTCCTGGTAACAATCGCTGTGTCACAGAACAAATGACTGCTGCCTCCTGGTGACATCACTGTGTCCAGAACAAATGGCTACTACCTCCTCGTGACCGCCGCTGTGTCAGAACAAATGACTACTGCCTCCTGAAACCACCACTGTGTCAGAAAAATGACTGCTGCCTCCTCGTGACCACCGCTGTGTCATAACAAATGACTGCTGCCTCCTCATGACCACCGTTGTATCAGAACAAATGACTGCTGCCTCCTGGTGACCACCACTGTGTCAGAACAAATGACTGCTTCCTCGTGGTGACCACCACTGTGTCAGAACATATGACTGCTTCCTCCTGTTGACCACTACTTTGTCAGGACAAATGATTGCTGCCTCCTGGTGACCACCACTGTGTTAGAACAAATGACTGCTGCCTCCTGGTGACCACCGCTGTGTCAGAACAAATGACTGCTGCCTCCTGGTGACCACCGCTGTATCAGAACAAATGACTGCTGCCTCCTGGTGACCACCGCTGTATCAGGTCAAAAGACTGCTGCCTCCTGGTGACCACCGCTGTATCAGGACAAATGACTGCTGCCTCCTGGTGACCAACGCTGTGTCAGAATGTATGACTGCTGCCTCCTGGCGACTACCACTGAGTCAGAACAAATGACTGCTGCCTCCTGGTGACCACCATTTTGTCAGGACAAATGATTGCTGCCTCCCTGGTGACCACCACTGTGCCAGAAAATGCTGCTGCCTCCTGGTGACCACCGGCTGTGTCAGGACAAAGACTACTGCTCCTCCTGGTGACCACCGCTGTGTCAGGACAAATGACTGCTGCCTCCTGGTGACCACCGCTGTGTCAGAACAAATGACTGCTGCCTCCTGGTAACCACCGCGGTGTCAGAACAAATGACTGCTGCCTCTTGGTAACCACTGCGGTGTCAGAACAAATGACTGCTGCCTCCTGCTGACCACCACTGTATCATGACAAAGGACTGCTGCCTCCTGGTCACCATCGCTGTGTCAGACCAAATGACTGCTGCCTCCTGGTGACCACCACTGTGTTAGGACAAATGAATGCTGCCGCCTGGTGACCACCGTTGTGTCAGAACAAATGACTGCTGCCTCCTGGTGACCACCGCTGTATCAGGACAAAGGACTTCTGCCTCCTGGTGACCACCGCTGTATCAGGACAAATGATTGCTGCCTCCTGGTGACCACCGCTGTGTCAGAATGTATGATTGCTGCCTCCTGGCGACTACCACTATATCAGGACAAAGGAGCGCTGCCTCCTACTGACCACAGCTGTGTCAGGACAAATGACTCCTCCTCCTGGTGACCACCGCTGTCAGGACAAATATCTGCTGCCTCTTGGTGACCACCACTGTCAGGACAAATGACTGCTGCCTCTTGGTGACCACCACTGTGTCAGGACAAATGACTGCTGCCTCTTGGTGACCACCACTGTGTCAGGTACAAATGACTGCTGCCTCTTGGTGACCACCACTGTGTCAGGAAAAATGACTGCTGCCTCCTGGTGACCACCACTGTGTCAGGACAAATGACTGCTGCCTCCTGGTGACCACCACTGTGTCGTAACCAATGACTGCTGCCTCCTGGTGACCACCTCTTTGTCAGGACAAATGACTGCTGCCTCCCCAGACCACTGTTTCAGAACAAATGACTACTGCCTTCTCGTGACCACCGCTGTGTCAGGACAAATGACTGCTGCATGTTGGTGACCACCACTGTGTCAGGACAAATGACTGATGCCTCCTCGTGACCACTGCTGTGTCAGGACAAATGACTGCTGCATCTTCGTGACCACCACTGTGTCAGGACAATTGAGTGCTGCCTCCTGGTGACTACCACTATATCAGGACAAAGGACTGCTGCCTCCTGGTGACCACCACTTTGTCAGGACAAATGACTGCTGCCTCCTAGTGACCACCACTGTATAAGGACAAAGGACTGCTGCCTCCTGGTCACCATCGCTGTGTCACACCAAATGACTGCTGCCTCTTGGTGACCACCACTGTGTCAGGACAAATGAATGCTGCCGCCTGGTGACCACCGCAGTGTCAGAACAAATGACTGGTGCCTCCTGGTGACCACCGCTGTATCAGAACATATGACTGCTGCCCTCTGGTGACCAGCGCTGTATCAGAACAAATGACTGGTGCCTCCTGGTGACCACCGCTGTGTCAGAACAAATGACTGCTGCCTCCTGGTGACCACCGCTGTATCAGAACATATGACTGCTGCCCTCTGGTGACCACTGCTGTATCAGAACAAATGACTGCTGCCTCCTGGTGACCGCCGCTGTATCAGAAAAAATTACTGCTGCCTCCTAGTGACCACCGCTGTATCAGAACAAATGACTGCTGCCTCCTGGTGACCACCGCTGTGTCAGAACATATGACGGCTGCTTCCTGGTGACCACCTCTGTATCAGGACAAAGGACTGCTCCCTCCTGGTGACCACCGCTGTGTCAGGACAAATGACTGCTGCCTCCTGGTGACCACCACTATATCAGGACAAAGGACTGCTGCCTCCTGGTGACCACAGCTGTGTCAGGACAAATGACTGCTCCTGCTGGTGACCACCGCTGTCAGGACAAATAATTTCTGCCTCTTGGTGACCACTGCTGTATTAGAACAAATGAATGCTGCCTCCTGGTGACCACCGCTGTATCAGAACAAATGACTGCTGCCTCCTGGTGACCACCGCTGTGTCATGACAAATGACTGCTGTCTCCTGGTGACCACCACTGTGTCAAAACATATGACTGCTTCCTCTTGGTGACCACCACTTTGTCAGGACAAATGATTGCCTCCTCCTGGTGACCACCACTGTGTCAGAACAAATGACTGCTGCCTCCTGGTGACCACCGCTGTGTGAGGACAAATGACTGCTGCCTCATCGTGACCACCGCTGTGTCAGAACAAACTTCTGCTGCCTCCTGGTGACCACCACTGTCTCAGGACAAATGACTACTGCCTCCTGATGACCACCGCTGTATCAGAACAAATGATTGCTGCCTCCTGGTGACTGCCGCTGTATCAGAACAAATGACTGCTGCCTCTTGGTGACCACCGCTGTATCAGAACAAATGACTGCTGCCTCCTGGTGACCACCGTTGTGTCAGTACAAATGACTGATGCCTCTTGGTGACCATCGCTGTATCAGAACAAATGACTGCTGCCTCCTGGTAACCACCGTGGTGTCAGAACAAATGACTGCACCTCCTCGTGACCTACCAATGTCAGAGACAAATGGCTACTGCCTCCTGGTGACCACCACTGTGTCAGGACAAATGACTGCTGCCTCCTCGTGACCACCGCTGTGTCAGAACAAATGACTACTTCCTTCTGGTGACCACCACTGTGTCAGAAGAAATGACTGCTGCCTCCTGGTTACCACCACTCTATCAGAACAAATGACTGCTGCCTCCTGGTGACCACCACTATATCAGGACAAAGGACTGCTGCCTCCTGGTGACCACAGCTGTATCAGGACAAATGACTGCTCCTGCTGGTGACCACCGCTGTCAGGACAAATAACTGCTGCCTCTTGGTGACCACTACTCTATCAGAACAAATGACTGCTGCCTCCTGGTGACCACAGCTGTATTAGAACAAATGAATGGGGCCTCCTGGTGACCACCGCTGTATCAGGACAAATGACTGCTGCCTCCTGGTGACCACCGCTGTGTCAGAACAAATGAAGCTGCTGCCTCCTGGTGACCACGCTGTATCAGGACAAACAGCTGCTGCCTCCTGGTGACCACCGCTGTGTTCGAATATATGACGGCTGCCTCCTGGTGACCACCACTATATCAGGACAAAGGACTGCTGCCTCCGGGTGACCACCGCTGTGACAGGACAAATGACTGCTGCCTCCTCGCGACCACCGCTGTGTCAAAACAAATGACTGCTGCCTCCTCGTCACCACCGCTATGTCAGAACAAATGACTGCTGCCTCCTGGTGACCACCACTGTGTCAGAACAAATGACTGCTGCCTCCTGGTGACCACCACTGTGTCAGAACATATGACTGCTTCCTCCTGGTGACCACCACTTTGTCAGGACAAATGATTGCTGCCTCCTGGTGACCACCACTGTGTCAGAACAAATGACTGCTGCTTCCTAGTGACCACCGCTGTGTCACGACAAATGACTGCTGCCTCCTCGTGACCACCGCTGTGTCAGAACAAATGACTGCTGCCTCCTCGTGACCACCGCTGTGTCAGAACAAATGACTGCTGCCTCCTGGTGACCACCACTTTTTTAGGACAAATGACTGCTGCCTCCTGGTGACCACCGCTGTGTCAGAACAAATGACTACTGCCTCCTAGTGACCACCACTGTGTCAGAACAAATGATTGCTGCCTCCTGGTGACCACCACTGTGACAGAACAAATGACTGGTGCCTCCTGGTGACGACCACTGTGTCAGGACAAATGACTGCTGCCTCCTCGTGACCACCGCTGTGTCAGAACAAATGACTGCTGCCTCCTCGTGACCACCGCTGTGTTAGAACAAATGACTGCTGCCTCCTGGTGACCACCACTGTTTCAGGACAAATGACTGCTGCCTTCTGGTGACCACCGCTGTGTCAGAACAAATGACTACTGCCTCCTTGTGACCAGCACTGTGTCAGAACAAATGACTGCTGCCTCCTAGTGACCACCACTGAGACAGAACAAATGACTGGTGCCTCCTGGTGACCACCACTGTGTCAGGACAAATGACCGCTGCCTCCTCGTGACCACCGCTGTGTCAGAACAAATGACTACTGCCTCCTGGTGACCACCACTGTGTCAGAACAAATGACTGCTGCCTCCTGGTGACCACCAGTCTATCAGAACAAATGACTGCTGCCTCCTGGTGACCACCACTGTGTCAGGACAAATGACTGCTGCCTGCTCGTGACCACCGAGGTATCAGAACAAATGACTACTGCCTCCTGGTGACCACCACTGTGTCAGAACAAATGACTGCTGCCTCCTAGTGACCACCGCTGTGTCAGAACATATGACTGCTGCCTCCTGGTGACCACTGCTGTATCAGGACAAAGGACTGCTGCCTCCTGGTGACCGCCACTGTGTCAGGACAAATGACTGCTCCTGCTGGTGACCACCACTGTCAGGACAAATAACTGCTGCCTCTTGGTGACCACCGCTATGTCATGACAAATGACTGCTGCCTCCTGGTGACCACCGCTGTGTCAGAACAAATGACTGCTGCCTCCTCATGACCACCGTTGTATCAGAACAAATGACTACTGCCTCCTGGTGACCACCACTGTGTCAGAAGAAATGACTGCTGCCTCCTCGTGACCACCACTCTATCAGAACATATGACTGCTGCCTCCTGGTGACCACCACTGTGTCAGGACAAATGACTGCTGCCTCCTGGTGACCACCACTGTGTCAGGACAAATGACTGCTACCTCCTGGTGACCACAGCTGTGTCAGTACAAATGACTGATGCCTCCTGGGGACCACCGCTGTGTCAGGACAAATGACTGCTGCATCCTGGTAACCTTAGCGGTGTCAGAACAAATGACTGCTGCCTCCTGGTGACCACCGCTGTGTCAGAACATATGACTGCTGCCTCCTGGTGACCACCACTGTACGAGGACAAAGGATTGCTACCACCTGGTCACCATCGCTGTGTCAGACCAAATAACTGCTGCCTCCTAGTGACCACCACTGTGTCAGGACAAATGAATGCTGCCTCCTGGTGACCACCGCTGTGTCAGAACAAATGACTACTGCCTCCTGGTGACCACCACTGTGTCAGAACAAATGACTGCTGCCTCCTGGTGACCACCGCTTTCAAGACAAATGACTGCTGCCTCCTGGTGACCACCACTGTGTCAGAACAAATGACTGCTGCCTCCTGGTGACCACCGCTGTGTCAGGAGAAATGACTGCTGCCTCCTGGTGACCACCATTGTCAGAACAAATGACTGCCTCCTGGTGACCAATCACCGCTTAAGATAAATGATCAGTTACTCCCAGACCACCACTGTGTCAGAACAAATGACTGCTAGCCTCCTGGTGACCACCACTGTGTCAGAACAAAAGACTGCTGTCTGGTGACCACCGCCAAGACAAATGACTGCTGCCTCCTGGTGACCACCACTGTAAGTCAGAACAAAATGACTGCTGCCCTCCCTGGTGAACGCAAATGCTTTCAAGACAAAATGACTGCTGCCCTGGTGACCACCAATGTGTCAGTACAAATGACTGCTGCCCTCATGGTGACCACCACTGTGTCAGGACAAATGACTGCTGCCTCCTGGTGACCCTCGCTTTCAAGACAAATGACTACTGCCTCCTGGTGACCACCACTGTGTCAGAGCAAATGACTGCTGCCTCCTGGTGACCACCACTGTGTCTGTACAAATGACTGCTGCCTCCTGGTGACCACCACTGTGTCAGTACAAATGACTGCTGCCTCCTGGTGACCACCACTGTGTCAGTACAAATGACTGCTGCATCCTGGTGACCACCACTGTGTCAGAACAAATGACTGCTGCCTCCTGGTGACCACCACTGTGTCAGTACAAATGACTGCTGCCTCCTGGTGACCACCACTGTGTCAGTACAAATGACTGCTGCCTCCTGGTGACCACCACTGTGTCAGTACAAATGACTGATGCCTCCTGGTAACTGCCGCTGTGTCAGAACAAATGACTGCTGCCTCCTGGTGACCACCACTGTGTCAGGACAAATGACTGCTGCCTCCTGGTGACCACCGCTTTCAAGACAAATGACTCCTGCCTCCTGGTGACCACCACTGTAACAGAGCAAATGACTGCTGCCCCTGGTGACCACCGCTATATCAGAACAATGATCAGCTGCTCCTGGTGACCACCACTGTGTCAGAACAAATAACTGCTGCCTCCTGGTGACCACTACTGTGTCAGAAAAAATAACTGCTGCCTCCTGGTGACCACCGATTTCAAGACAAATGACTGCTGCCTCCTGGTGACCACCACTGTGTCAGAGCAAATGACTGTTACAACCTGGTGACCACCACTGTGTCAGACCAAATGACTGCTGCCTCCTGGTGACCACCACTGTGTCAGAACAAATGACTGCTGCCTCCTGGTGACCACCGCTGTGTCAGAACAAATGACTGCTACCTCCTGGTGACCACTGCTTTCAAGACAAATGACTGCTGCCTCCTGGAGACCACCACTATGTCAGACCAAATGACTGCTGCCTCCTGGTGACTACCGCTTTCAAGACAAATGACTGCTGCCTCCTGGTGACCACCACTGTGTCAGAACAAATGACTGCTGCCTCCTGGTGACCACCATGTCAGAACAAATGACTGCTGCCTCCTGGTGACCACCGTTTTCAAGACAAATGACTGCTGCTTCCTGGTGACCACCACTGTGTCAGGACAAATGAATGCTGCCTCCTGGTGACCACCACTGTGTCAGAACAAATGACTGCTACCTCCTGGTGACCACCACTGTGTCAGAACAAATGACTGCTGCCTCCTGGTGACCACAACTGTGTCAGAACAAATGACTGCTACCTCCTGGTGACCACTGTTTTCAAGACAAATGACTGCTGCTTCCTGGTGACCACCGCTGTGTCAGGACAAATGAATGCTGCCTCCTGGTGACCACCACTGTGTCCAGAACAAATGACTGCTGCCCTCCTGGTACCACCATGTCAGAAAAAATATTTGCTGCCTCCTGGTGACCACCTTTCGAGATAAATGACTGCTGCTCTGGTGACCACGCTGTGTCGCAAATGACTGCTGCCTCCTGGTGACCACCACTGTGTCAGAACAAGTGACTGCTGCCTCCTGGCGCGACCACCGCTGTGTCAGCACAAGTATTCTGCCTCCTGAGTGACACAGCAGCTGTGTCAGAACAAATGACCACTACCTCCTGGTGACACCACCACTGTGTCCAGAACAAATGACTGCTACCTCCTGGTGACCACCGCTGTGTCAGAACAAATGACTGCTACCTCCTGGTGACCACCACTGTGTCAGAACAAATGACTGCTACCTCCTGGTGACCACCACTGTGTCAGAACAAATGACTGCTACCTCCTGGTGACCACCACTGTGTCAGAACAAATGACTGCTGCCTCCTGGTGACCACCGCTTTCAAGACAAATGACTACTGCCTCCTGGTGACCACCGCTGTGTCAGAACAAATGACTGCTACCTCCTGGTGACCACCGCTTTCAAGACAAATGACTGCTGCCTCCTGGTGACCACCACTGTGTCAGACTTAATGACTGCTACCTCCTGGTGACCACCACTGTGTCAGAACAAATGACTGCTGCCTCCTGGTGACCACCACTGTGTCAGAACAAATGACTACTGCCTCCTGACCACCACTTTCAAGACAAATGACTACAGCTCCTGGTGACCACCACTGTGTCAGACTTAATGACTGCTACCTCCTGTTGATACCACTGTGTCAGAACAAATGACTGCTGCCTCCTGGTGACCACCACTGTGTCAGGGAACAAATATTCTGCCTCCTGGTGACCACGCTTTCAAGACAAATGACTGCTGCCTCCTGGTGACCACCACTGTAATCCAGACTTAATGACTGCCTCCTGGTGACCACCGCTGTGTCAGGACAAATGACTGCTGCCTCCTCGTGACCACCGCTGTGTCAGAACAAATGACTGCTGCCTCCTCGAGACAACCGCTGTTTCAGAACAAATGACTGCTGGCTCTTGGTGACCACCACTCTTTCAGAACAAATGACTGGTGCCTCCTGGTGACCACCACTGTGTCAGGACAAATGACTGGTGCCTCCTCGTGACCACCGCTGTGTCAGAACAAATGACTGCTGCCTCCTGGTGACCACCACTGTGTCAGGACAAATGACTGCTGCCTCCTGGTGACTACCGCTGTGTCAGAACAAATGACTACTGCCTCCTGGTGACCACCACTGTGACAGAACAAATGACTGGTGCCCCCTGGTGACCACCACTGTGTTAGGACAAATGACTGCTGCCTCCTGGTGACCACCGCTGTATCAGAACAAATGACTACTGCCTCCTGGTGACCACCACTGTGTCAGAACAAATGACTGCTGCCTCCTCGTGACCACCACTGTGTCAGAAAAAATGACTGCTGCCTCCTGGTGACCACCACTGTGTTAGGACAAATGACTACTGCCTCCTAGTGACCACCACTGTGTCAGAACAAATGACTGCTGCCTCCTGGTGACCACCACTGTGTCAGAACAAATGACTGCTGCCTCCCTGGTGACCACCACTGTGTCAGAGACAAATGACTGCACTGCCTCCTGGTGACCACCACTGTGTCAAGAACAAATGACATGCTGCCTCCTGGT
>NW_024748638.1:0-35764 GCF_018991925.1 Homarus americanus
TATAACAAAGGCCCTTCATCGAGTATAACAAAGTCCCTGGTCGAGTGTAACAAAGTCCCTGATCGAGTATAACAAAGTCCCTGAACGATTATATAAAAAAGGCCCTGATCAAGTATAACAAAGCCCCTGATTGAGTATAACAAAGACCCTCATAGAGTATAACAAAGTCCCTGATCGAGTATAACAAAGTCCCCTGATCGGGTATAACAAAAGCCACTGATCGAGTATAACAAAGTTTGATCGAGTAAAACAAAGCCCCTGATCGAGTATAACAAAGTCCCTGATCGAGTATAACAAAGTCCCTATTCGAGTATAACAATGTTCCCTGATCGAGTATAACAAAGTCCCTCATCGAGTATAACAAAGGCCCTTCATCGAGTATAACAAAGTCTCCTGATCGAGTATAACAAAGTCCCCTGATCGAGTATAACAAAGCCCTGATCGAGTATAACAAAGCCCCTGATCGAGTATAACAAAGTCTGATCGTTTAACAAAGTCCCCTGAACGAGTATAACAGTCCTCTGATCGAGTATAACAAAGTCCCTAATCGGGTATAACAAAGGCCCCTGATCGAGTATAACAAGTTTCCTGATCGTAAAAACAAAGCCCTGATCGAGTATAACAAAGACCCTGATCGAGTATAACAAAGTCCTCTGATCGAGTATAACAAACTTTCCTGATCGAGTAAAACAAAGCCCTGTCGAGTATAACAAAGTCCCTGGTCGAGTATAACAAAGTCCCTGATCGAGTATAACAAAGGCCCCTAATCGAGTTTAACAAAGGCCCCATCGAGTATAACAATGGCCCCTGATCGAGTATAACAAAGTTTCCTGATCGTAAAACAAAGCCCTGATCGAGTATAACAAAGACCCTGATCGAGTATAACAAAGTCCTCTGATCGAGTATAAAAGTCCCTGATCGAGTATAACAAAGACCCTGATCGAGTATAACAAAGTCCTCTGATCGAGTATAACAAAGTCCCCTAATCGGGTATAACAAAGGCCCTGATCGAGTATAACAAAGTTTCCTGATCGTAAAACAAAGCCCTGATCGAGTATAACAAAGACCCTCATCGAGTATAACAAAGTCCTCTGATCGAGTATGTCAAAGTCCCTGAACGATTATAACAAAGGCCCCTGATCGAGTATAACAAAGTTTCCTGATCGAGTAAAACAAAGCCCCCTTATCGAGTATAACAAAGTCCCCTGGTCGAGTATCGCAAAGACCCCTGATCGAGTATAACAAAGGCCCCTAATCGAGTTTAACAAAGGCCCCTCATCGAGTATAACAAAGGCCCCTCATCGAGTATAACAAAGTCCCCTGGTCGAGAATAACACAGGCCCCTGATCGAATATAACAAAGGCGCCTGAACGAGTATAACAAAGGCTCCTGATCGAGTATAACAAAGTTCCCTGATCGAGTATAACAAAGCCCACTGATCGAGTATAACAAAGTCCCTCTCATCGAGAATACGAAAGTCCCCTGATCCAGTATAACAAAGCCCCGTCATCAAGTATAACATAGGCCCCTGATCGAGTATAACAAAGATCCCTGGTCGAGTGTAACAACGTCCCCTGATCGAGTATAACAAAGGCCCCTGATCGAGTATAACAAAAGCCCCTGATCGAGTATAACAAACTCCCCTGGTCGAGTATAACAAAGTCCCCTGATCGAGTATAACAAAGTCCCCTGAACGATTATAACAAAGGACCCTGATCGAGTATAGCAAAGTTTCCTGATCGAGAAAAACAAAGCCCCCTGATCGAGTATAACAAAGACCCCTGATCAAGTATAACAAAGTCCCCTGATCGAGTATAACAAAGTCCCCGGAACGATTATAACAAAGCCCCCTGATCGGGTATAACAAAGTCCCCCATCGAGTATAACAAAGTCCTCTGATCGAGTATAACAAAGGCCCCTAATCGAGTTTAACAAAGGCCCCTCATCGAGTATAACAAAGGCCCCTCATCGAGTATAACAAAGTCCCCTGGTCGAGAATAACAAAGGCCCCTGATCGAATATAACAAAGGCGCCTGAATGAGTATAACAAAGGCCCCTCACCGAGTATAACAAAGTTCCCTGATCGAGTATAACAAAGCCCACTGATCGAGTATAACAAAGTCCCTCTCATCGAGAATAAGACAGTCCCCTGATCGAGTATAACAAAGCCCCCTCATCAAGTATGACATAGGCCCCTGATCGAGTATAACAAAGACCCCTGGTCGAGTATAACAAAGTCCCCTGTTCGAGTATAACAAAGGCCCCTGATCGAGTATACCAAAGGCCCCTAATCGAGTATAACAAACTCCCCTGGTCGAGTATAACAAAGTCTCCTGATCGAGTATAACAAAGTCCCTGATCGAGTATAACAAAGTCGCCTGAACGATTATGACAAAGTCCCCAATTCGAGAATAACAAAGTCCCCTGATCGAGTATAACAAAGCCCCCTCATCGAGTATAAGAAAGTCCCCTGATCGAGTATAACAAAGTCCTTGATCTAGTATAAAAAAGTCCCCTGATCGAGTATAACAAAGTCTCCTAATCGAGTATAACAAAATCCCCTGATCGAGTATAACAAAGGACTTTGATCGAGTATAACAAAGGCCCCTCATTGAGTATAACAAAGTCCCCTGATCGAGTATAACAAAGTCCCCTGATTGAGTATAAAAGTCCCCTGATCGAGTATAAACAAAAGTCCCCTGAACGATTATAACAAAAGGCCCTGATCGAGCATAACAAAGTTCCTGATCGAGCATATAACAAAGCCACCTGGATCGGGAGTATAACAAAGTCCCCTGATCGAGTATAACAAAAGCCCTGATCGAGGTTAGCAAAGGCCCCTAATCGAGTATAACAAACCCCTGGTCGAGTATAAAAGCCCCCGATCGGTATAACAAAGTCCCCTGATCGATTATAACAAAGGCCCCCTCATCGAGTATAACAATGTTCCTGATCGAGTATAACAAAAGCCCCCTGATCGATATAACAAAGTCCCCTGATCGAGTATAACAAAAGTCCCTGATCGAGTATAACAAAGGCACCCAATCGAGCTTAACAAAGGCCCCTCATCGAGTATAACAAAGGCCCTCATCGAGTATAACAAAGTCCCCTAACAGGAGAATAACAGCGTCTCTGATCGAATATAACAAAGTCCCTTGAACGATTATAACAAAGGCCCCTGATCGAGTATAACAAAGTTCCTGATCGAGTATAACAAAGCACCCTGATCGAGTTTAACAAAGTCCCCTGATAGAGTATAACAAAGTCCCTTGATCGAGTATAACAAAGGCGCCTGATCGAGTTTAACAAAGGCCCCTAATCGAGTATAACAAAGTCCCCTGGTCGAGTATAACAAAGGCCCCTCATCGAGTTTAACAAAGGCCCTCATCGAGTATAACAAAGTCCCCTGATCGATTATGTCCCCTGGTCAGATTATGTAAATAAAGCGCCCCCTGATCAAGTATAACAAAGCCCCCGCGGATCGGCGCATAACAAAGCCCTCATCGAGTATAACAAAATCCCCTGATCAAGTATAACAAAGTCCCCTGAACGAGTACAACAAAGTCCCCTAATCGAGTTTAACAAAGGCCCCTCATCGAGAATATCAAAGGCCTTTGATCGAGATTAACAAAGGCCCCTATTCGAGTTTAACAAAGTCCCTTGATCCTGTATAACAAAGTCCCCTGAACGAGTAAAACACAGTCCCATCATCGAGTATAACAAAGTCTCCTCATCGAATATAACAATGTCCCCTCATCGAGTATAACAAAGTCCCCTGATCGAGTAGAACGAAGTCCCCTCATCGAGTATAACAAAGGCCCTTCATCGAGTATAGCAAAGTCCCCTGGTCGAGTGTAACAAAGTCCCCTGATCGAGTATAACAAAGTCCCCTGAACGATTATAACAAAGGCCCCTGATCAAGTATAACAAAGCCCCCTGATTGAGTATAACAAAGACCCTCATAGAGTATAACAAAGTCCCCTGATCGAGTATAACAAAGTCCCCTGATCGGGTATAAGAAAAGCCCCTGATCGAGTATATCAAAGTTTCCTGATCGAGTAAAACAAAGCCCCCTCATCGAGTATAACAAAGTCCCCTCATCGAGTATAACAAAGTCCCCTCATCGAGTATAACAAAGTCCCCTGAATGATTATAACAAAGGCCCCTGATCGAGTATAACAAAGTTTCCTGATCGAGTAAAACAAATGCCCCTGATCGAGTATAACAAAGTTCCCTGATCGAGTATAACAAAGCCCCCTGATCGAGTATAACAAAGTCCGCCTGACCGATAATAAGAAAGTCCCCTGATCGAGTATAACAAAGCCCCCTCATCAAGTATAAAAAGTCCCCTAATCGAGTATAACAAAGTTTCCTGATCGAGTAAAACAATGCCCCCTGATCGGGTATAACAAAGTCCCCTGATTGAGTATAACAAAGTCGCCTGATCGAGTATAACAAAGGCCCCGAATCGAGTTTAACAAAGGCCCCTGATCGAGTATAACAAAGTCCCCTGGTCGAGTATAAGAAAGGTCCCTGATCGAATATAACAAAGGCGCCTGAACGAGTATAACAAACGCCCCAGATCGAGTATAACAAAGTCCCCCTTATCGAGAATAACAAAGTCCCCTGATCGAGTATAACAAAGCCCCCTGATCAAGTATAACAAAGGCCCCTGAACGAGTATAACAATGTCGTCTGGTCGAGTATAACAAAGTCCCCTCATAGAGTATAACAAAGGCCGCTGACCGAGTATAACAAAGTTCCCTGATCGAGTATAACAAAGCCCCCTGATCGAGTATAACAAAGTCCCCCTTATCGAGAATAACAAAGTCCGCTGATCGAGTATAACAAAGCCCCTGATCGAGTTTAAAAAAGGCCCCTGATCGAGTATAACAAAGTCCCCTGGTCGAGTAAAACAAACTCCCCTGGTCGAGTATAACAAAGTCCCCTGATCGAATATAACAAAGTCCCCTGATCGAGTATAACAAAGTTCCCTGAACGATTATAACAAAGGCCCCTGATCGAGTATAACAAAGTCCCCTGGTCGAGTATAACAAACTCCCCTGGTCGAGTATAACAAAGTCCCCTGATCGAGTATAACAAAGTCCCCTGATCGAGTATAACAAAGTCTCCTGTTCGTGTATAACAAAGGCCCCTGATCGAGTTTAACAAAGGCCCCTCATAGACCATAACAATGTCCCCTGGTCGAGTTTAACAAAGGCCCCTGATCGAATATAACAAAGACGCCTGAACGAGTATAACAAAGCCCCCTCATCGAGTATAACAAAGTTCCCTGATCGAGTATAACAAAGTCCACTGATCGAGTATAACAAAGTCCCCCTGATCAAGTATAACAAAGGCCCCTGATCGAGTATAACAAAGACCCGTGGTCGAGTATAACAAAGTCCCCTGATCCAGTAAAACAAAGGCCCCTGATCGAGTATAACAAAGCGCCCCTGATCGAGTATAACAAAGTCCTTGGTCGAGTATAACAAAGTCCCCTAATCGAGTATAACAAAGGCCACTGGATCGAGTATACAAAGTCCCTTGTTCGAGTATAACAAAGTCCCCTGATCGAGTATATAACAAAGTACCCTTGATCGAGTATATAACGAAGGACTGACCGAGTATACCAAAGGCCCCTCATCGAAAGTATAACAAAGTCCCTGATCGAGTATAATAAAAGTCCCTGATCGAGTATAACAAAGTCCCCTGATCGAAAGTATAAAAAAGTCCAATGATCTAGAATAACAAAGTACCCTAATCTCCGAGTATAGCAAGTTCCCCTGATCGAGTATATAACAGAAAGTCCCTTGATGGAGTATATAAGAAAGTCCCCTGATCGAGTATAACAAAGCCCTTGATTGAGTTTTAACAAAGGCCCCTAATCGAGTATAACAAAACCCCTGGTCGAGTATAATAAAGTCCCCTGATCGAGTATAACAAAGTCCCCTTATCGAGTATAACAAAGTCCCATGAACGATTATAACAAAGGCCCCTGATCGAGTATAACAAGGTTTCTTGATCGAGTATAACAAAGCCCCCTCATCGAGTATAACAAAGTCCCCTCAACGATTATAACAAAGGACCCTGATCGAGTATAACAAAGTTTCCTGATCGAGTAAAACAAAGCCCCCTGATCGAGTATAACAAAGTCCCTAAACGAGTATAACAAAGTCTCCTGGTCGAGTATAACAGCGCCCTGATCGAGTTTAACAAAGGCCCCTCATCGAGTATAACAAAGCCCCATCATCAAGTACAACATAGGCCCCTGATCGAGTATAACAAAGACCCCTGGTCGAGTATAACAACGTCCCCTGATCGAGTATAACAAAGGCCCCTGATCGAGTATAACAAAGGCCCATGATCGAGTATAACAAACTCCCCTGGTCGAGTATAACATAGTCCCCTGATCGAGTATAACAAAGTCCCTGATCGAGTATAACAAAGTCGCCTGAACGATTATAACAAAGTCCCCTATTCGAGAATAACAAAGTCCCCTGATTGAGTATAAAAATGGCCCCTAATCGAGTATAACAAAGTCCCCTCATCGAATATAACAAAGTTCCCTGATCGAGTATAACAAAGCCCCCTCATCGAGTATAACAAAGTCCCCTGGTAGAGGATAACAAAGTCCTTGATCTAGTATATAAAAGTCACTTGATCGAGTATAACAAAGTCTCCTGATCGAGTATAACAAAATCCCATGATCGAGTATAACAAAGGACTTTGATCGAGTATATGAAAGGCCCCTCATTGAGTATAACAAAGTCCCCTGATCGAGTATAACAAAGTCCTCTGATCGAGTATAACAAAGTCCCCTGATTGAGTATAAAAAGTCCCCTGATCGAGTATAACAAAGTCCCCTGAACGAGTGTAACACATTCCCATCATCGAGTATAACAAATTCCCCTCATCGAATATAACAATGTCCCCTGATCGAGTATAACAAAGTCCCCTGATCGAGTAGAACGAAGTCCCCTCATCGAGTATAACAAAGGCCCTTCATCGAGTCTAACAAAGTCACCGGGTCGAGTATAAGAAAGTCCCCTGATCGAGTATAAGAAAGTCCCCTGAACGATTATAACAAAGGCCCCTGATCAAGTATAACAAAGCCCCCTGATTGAGTATAACAAAGCCCCCTCATAGAGTATAACAAAGTCCCCTGATCGAGCATAACAAAGTCCCCTAATCGAGTTTAACAAAGGCCCCTCATTGAGAATAACAAAGGCCTTTGATCGAGTTTAACAAAGGCCCCTATTCGAGTACAACAAAGTCCCCTGATCGAGTATAACAAAGTCCTCTGAACGAGATATAACACAGTCCCATCATCGAGTATAACAAGGTCCTCTCATCGAATATAACAATGTTCCCTGATCGAGTATAACAAAGTCCCCTCATCGAGTATAACAAAGGCCCTTCATCGAGTATAACAAAGTCTCCTGATCGAGTATAACAAAGTCCCCTGATCGAGTATAACAAAGCCCCCTGATCGAGTATAACAAAGCCGCCTGATCGAGTATAACAAAGTACCCTGATCAAGTTTAACAAAGTCCCCTGAACGAGTATAACAAAGTCCTCTGATCGAGTATAACAAAGTCCCCTAATCGGGTATAACAAAGGCCCCTGATCGAGTATAACAAAGTTTCCTGGTCGTGTAAAACAAAGCCCCCTGATCGAGTATA
Organism: Homarus americanus; assembly: GCF_018991925.1. Taxonomy (NCBI): domain Eukaryota; kingdom Metazoa; phylum Arthropoda; class Malacostraca; order Decapoda; family Nephropidae; genus Homarus; species Homarus americanus. Next base: position 7,686 of record NW_024748638.1, read on the forward strand.
ACAAAGACACCTGATCGAGTATAACAAAGTCCTCTGATCGAGTATAACAAAGTCCCCTGAACGATTATAACAAAGGCCCCTGATCGAGTATAACAAAGTTTCCTGATCGAGTAACACAAAGCCCCCTGATCGAGTATAACAAAGTCCCCTGGTCGAGTATAACAAAGTCCCCTGAACGATTATAACAAAGGCCCCTGATTGAGTATAACAAAGACCCCTGATCGAGTATAACAAAGTCCTCTGATCGAGTATAACAAAGTCCCCTGATCGAGTATAACAAAGACCCCTGATCGAGTATAACAAAGTCCTCTGATCGAGTATAACAAAGCCCTCAATCGGCATAAACAGCGCCCCTGATCGAGTATATAACAAAGTTTCCTGATCGTGTAAACAAAGCCCCCTGATCGAGTAAGTAACAAAGACCCCCTGATCGAGTATATAACAAAGTCCTCTGATCGATATAACAAAGTCCCTGAACGATTATAACAGCGCCGCTAATCGAGTATAAATAAACTTTCCTGATCGAGTAAAACAAAGCCCTCTGGTCGAGTATAACAAAGTCCCCTGGTCGAGTATAACAAAGTCCCCTGATCGAGTATAACAAAGGCCCCTAATCGAGTTTAACAAAGGCCCCTCATCGAGTATAACAATGGCCCCTGATCGAGTATAACAAAGTTTCCTGATCGTGTAAAACAAAGCCCCCTGATCGAGTATAACAAAGACCCCTGATCGAGTATAACAAAGTCCTCTGATCGAGTATAACAAAGTCCTTGATCGAGTATAACAAAGACCCCTGATCGAGTATAACAAAGTCCTCTGATCGAGTATAACAAAGTCCCCTAATCGGGTATAACAAAGGCCCCTGATCGGTATAACAAAGTTTCCTGATCGTAAAAACAAAGCCTCATCGAGTATACAAAGACCCCTGATCGAGTATAACAAAGTCCTCTGATCGAGTATAACAAAGTCCCTGAACGATTATAGTAACAAAGGCCCCTGATCGAGTATAACAAAGTTTCCTGATCGAGTAAAACAAAGCCCCCTGATCGAATATAACAAAGTCCCCTGGTCGAGTATCACAAAGACCCCTGATCGAGTATAACAAAGGCCCCTAATCGAGTTTAACAAAGGCCCCTCATCGAGTATAACAAAGGCCCCTCATCGAGTATAACAAAGTCCCCTGGTCGAGAATAACACAGGCCCCTGATCGAATATAACAAAGGCGCCTGAACGAGTATAACAAAGGCTCCTCATCGAGTATAACAAAGTTCCCTGATCGAGTATAACAAAGCCCACTGATCGAGTATAACAAAGTCCCTCTCATCGAGAATACGAAAGTCCCCTGATCCAGTATAACAAAGCCCCGTCATCAAGTATAACATAGGCCCCTGATCGAGTATAACAAAGATCCCTGGTCGAGTATAACAACGTCCCCTGATCGAGTATAACAACGTCTCCTGTTCGTGTATAACAAAGGCCCCTGATCGAGTTTAACAAAGGCCCCTCATCGACCATAACAAAGTCCCCTGGTCGAGTATAACAAAGGCCCCTGATCGAATATAACAAAGACGCCTGAACAAGTATAACAAAGCCCCCTCATCGAGTATAACAAAGCCCCCTGATCAAGTATAACAAAGGCCCCTGATCGAGTATAACAAAGACCCGTGGTCGAGTATAACAAAGTCCCCTGATCGAGTAAAACAAAGGCACCTGATCGAGTATAACAAAGTCCTTTGGTCGAGTATAACAAAGTCCCCTAATCGAGTATAACAAAGGCCCCTGATCGAGTATAACAAAGTCCCCTGATCGAGTATAAAAAAGTCCCCTGATCGAGTATAACAAAGTCCCCTGATCGAGTATAACGAAGGCCTCTGATCGAGTATAACAAAGGCCCCTCATCGAGTATAACAAAGTCCCCTGATCGAGTATAACAAAGTCCCCTGATCGAGAATAACAAAGTCCCCTGATCGAGTTTAAAAAAGTCCAATGATCGAGAATAACAAAGTACCCTAATCGAGTATAGCAAACCCCCTGATCGAGTATAACAAAGCCCCCTGATCGAGTATAAGAAAGTCCCCTGATCGAGTATAACAAAAGCCCCTGATCGAGTTTAACCAAGGCCCCTAATCGAGTATAACAAACTCCCCTGGTCGAGTATAACAAAGTCCCCTGATCGAGTATAACAAAGTCCCATGAACGATTATAACAAAGGCCCCTGATCGATTATAAAAATGGCCCCTAATCGAGTATAACAAAGTCTCCTCATCGAGAATAACAAAGTCCCCTGATCGAGTATAACAAAGCCCCCTCATCGAGTATAATAAAGTCCCCTGATCGAGGATAACAAAGTCCTTGATCGAGTATAACAAAGTCCCCTGATCGAGTAAAACGAAGTCCCCTCATCGAGTATAACAAAGGCCCATCATCGAGTATAACAAAGTCCCCTGGTCGAGTATAACAAAGTCCCCTGATCGAGTATAACAAAGTCCCCTGAACAGGGTATAGCAAAAGGCACAGATAAGTATGACGGCTGTTCGGTTTGGCAGGCATAATGGAAGCTGTAACAGTGGTGGAACGGCAGGTGCGTTGGGGCAAGGGATTTTCATTGGGTTTGAGGGGCCCCTCATCGAGAATAACAAAGGCCTTTGATCGAGTTTAACAAAGGCCCCTAATCGAGTATAACAAAGTCCCCTGATCGAGTATAACAAAGTCCCCTGAACGAGTATAACACAGTCTCATCATCGAGTATAACAATGTCCTCTCATCGAATATAACAATGTCTCCTGATCGAGTATAACAAAGTCCCCTCATGGAGTATATCAAAGGCCCTTCATCAAGTATAACAAAGTCCCCTGATCGAGTATAACAAAGTCCCCTGATCAAGTATAACAAAGTCCCCTGAACGATTATAACAAAGGCCCCTGATCAAGTATAACAAAGCCCCCTGATCGAGTATAATAAAGTCCCCTGATCAAGTTTAACAAAGTCCCCTGAACGAGTATAACAAAGTCCCCTGATCGAGTATAACAAAGTCCCCTAATCTGGTATAACAAAGGCCCCTGATCGAGTATAACAAAGTTTCCTGATCGAGTAAAACAAAGCCCCCTGATCGAGTATAACAAAGACCCCTGATCAAGTATAACAAAGTCCCCTGATCGAGTATAACAAAGTCCCCTGAACGATTATAACAAAGGCCCCTGATCGAGTATAACAAAGTTTCCTGATCGAGTAAAACAAAGCCCCCTGATCGGGTATAACAAAGTCCCCTGATCGAGTATAACAAAGTCCCCTGATCGAGTATAACAAAGGCACCTAATCGAGTTTAACAAAGGCCCCTCATCGAGTATAACAAAGGCCCCTCATCGAGTATAACAAAGTCCCCTGGTCGAGAATAACAAAGGCCCCTGATCGAATATAACAAAGGCGCCTGAATGAGTATAACAAAGGCCCCTCACCGAGTATAACAAAGTTCCCTGATCGAGTATAACAAAGCCCACTGATCGAGTATAACAAAGTCCCTCTCATCGAGAATAAGACAGTCCCCTGATCGAGTATAACAAAGCCCCCTCATCAAGTATGACATAGGCCCCTGATCGAGTATAACAAAGACCCCTGGTCGAGTATAACAAAGTCCCCTGTTCGAGTATAACAAAGGCCCCTGATCGAGTATAACAAAGGCCCCTAATCGAGTATAACAAACTCCCCTGGTCGAGTATAACAAAGTCTCCTGATCGAGTATAACAAAGTCCCTGATCGAGTATAACAAAGTCGCCTGAACGATTATGACAAAGTCCCCAATTCGAGAATAACAAAGTCCCCTGATTGAGTATAAAAATGGCCCCTAATCGAGTATAACAAAGTCCCCTCATCGAATATAACAAAGTTCCCTGATCGAGTATAACAAAGCCCCCTCATCGAGTATAAGAAAGTCCCCTGATCGAGTATAACAAAGTCCTTGATCTAGTATAAAAAAGTCCCCTGATCGAGTATAACAAAGTCTCCTAATCGAGTATAACAAAATCCCCTGATCGAGTATAACAAAAGTCGCCCTGAACGATTATAACAAAGTCCCTATTCAGTATAACAAGAATCCCATGATCGAGTATAACAAGGATCCCTGATCGGGGAGTATAACAAGTCCCTGATTGGTATAAAAAGTCCCTGATCCAGGTACAAACTAAAGGAAGTCCCCTGAACGATTATAACAAGGCTGATCGAGTATAACAAAGTTTACGAATCCCGAAAGGAGTATAACAAAGCCACCTGATCGAGGTATAACAAAGTCCCCTGATCAATTATAACAAAAGCACGATCGAAGGGTTAACAAAGGCCCCTAATCAGGTATAACAAACTCCCTGGTCAGAGTATAAGCCCCTGATCAGGTATAACAAAAGTCCCCTGATCGATTATAACAAAAGGCCCCTGCCGAGTATAACAAAAGTTCCCTGATCGAGTATATAAAGCCCCTGATCGAGGTATAACAAGTCCCCTGATCGAAGAATAACAAAGTCCCCTGATCAGGTATAACAAAAGGCCCCTGATCGAGTTTAACAGAATTTTATGATCGAGTATAACAAAGTCCTGGTGGTATAACAAAAGGCCCCTCATCGCGTTTTAACAAAAGGCCCTCATCGAGTATAACAAAAGTCCTGGTCGAGGTATAACAAACTCCTTGGTCGATTATAACAAGGCCCCTGATTAAGTATAACAAAGCCCCTGATCCCGAAGTATAACAAAGCCCCCTCATCAGAGTATGTAACAAAATCCAGTCCAGGGTATAACAAAGTCCCTGAACAGGTAGAACAAAGTCCCTAATCGAGTTTAACAAAGGCCCTTATCCGAGAATATCAAAAGGCCTTTGATCAGGTTTAACAAAGGCCCCGATTCGAGTTTAACAAGTCCGCTGATCATATAACAAAAGGGGTCCCCTGAGCGAGTAAAACACAGTCCCATCATCGAGTATAACAAAAGTCCCCTCATCAGAATATAACGATATGCCCTCGCCGAGTATAACAAAGTCCCTTATCGGGTAAAGACAGTCCTCATCGAGTATAACAAGGCATTCATCGGGTAGCAAAAGTCCCTGGTCGGGTGTGAAACAAAGTCCCCTGATCCGAGGTAAACAAAGCTGATCAGACGCGCGGGAATTACCTCATCGAGTATAACAAGTCCCCTCATCAGCGTTATAACAAAGTCCCCTGAATGAATTATAACAAAGGCCTGATCGGGAAGTATAACAAAGTTTCCTGATAAAATAAAACGCCCCTGATCGAGTATAACAAAGTTTCCTGGTCGAGTAAAACAAAAGCCCCTGATCGAGTATAACAAAAGACCACTGATGTATATAACAAAGTCCCTGATCAGGTATAACAAAGTCCCTGAACGATTATAATAAAGGCCCCTGATCGAGGTATAACAGTTTCCTGATCGAGGTAAAACAAAACCCCTGATCGAGTATAACAAAAGTCCCTGATCGAGGTATAACAAGGGCACCTAATCAGGTTTAACAAAGGCCCCTCATCAGGTATAACCAAAGTCCCTGGTCAAAGGAATAACAAAGGCCCCTGATCCAGATATAACAAAGGCGCCTGAATGGGTATAACAAGGCCCCTGACCGAAATTATAACAAGTTCCTGATCCGAGTATAACAAGAAGCCCACTGATCAGGTGGCAACGAGGTCACTCCTTGAGGGCCGGGCAGTCCTTTGATCAGGTATATAAAGCCCCTCATCCAGAAGTATGACGCAGGCCCCTGATCCGAGTATAACAAAGACCCTGGTCGAGTATAACAAAGTCCCTGTTAGAATTATAACAAAAGGCCCCTGATCGAAGGTATAACAAAGGCCCCTAATCGAGGTATAACAAACTCCCTGGCCGAGTATAACAAAGTCTCCTGATCAGTATAACAAAAGACCCTGATCGAGTATAACAAAGTCGCCTGAACGATTATGACAAAGTCCCTATTCGAGAATAACAAAGTCCCTAGTTGAGTATAAAAGCCATTTAATCGAGGTATAACAAAGTCCCTCATCGAATATAACAAGTTCCCTGATCAGGTATAACAAAGCCCCTCATCAGGTATAAGAAGTCCCCTGATGCGAAGGTATAACAAAGTCCTTGATCTAGTATAAAAAGTCCCTGATCCGAGGTATAACGTCTCCTGATCGAGTATAACCAAAATCCCTGATCGAGTATAACAAAGGACTTTGATCGAGTATAACAAAGGCCCCTCATTGGGTATAACAAAGTCCCTGATCAGGTATAACAAAAGGATCCCCTGATCGAAGGTATAACAAAAAGTCCCCTGATTGAGTATAAAAGTCCCTGATCAGGTATAACAAAAGTCCCCTGAACGTGATTATAACAAAGGCCCCTGATCGAGTATGGCAGAGGTTTCTGATCGAATTATAACAAAGCCACCTGATCGAGGTATAAGCAAGTCCCTGATCAAGGTATAACAAAAGCCCTGATCGGGGACATAAAGGCCCCTGTCAGGTATAACAAACTCCTGGTCAGTATAAAAAGCCCCTTATCGAGTATAACAAAAAGTCCCTGATCGATTATAACAAAAGGCCCCTCATCAGGTATAACAAAGTTCCCTGATTGGTACAACATTTTGGTCGGTATAACAAAAGTCGGTGAGAATAACAAGTCCTGGTCAGGTATAACAAGGCCCTGATCAGGTTTGGCGAGCGCGGTCAGGTACTCAAGCAGGTCCCTGGTCGAGTATAACAAAGGCCCCTCATCGAGTTTAGCAAAGGCCCCTCATCGAGTATAACAAAGTCCCCTGATCGAGTATAACAAACTCCCCTGGTCGATTATAACAAAGGCCCCTGATCAAGTATAACAAAGCCCCTGATCGAGTATAACAATGCCCCCTCATCGAGTATAACAAAATCCCCTGGTCAAGCATAACAAAGTCCCCTGAACGAGTAGAACAAAGTCCCTTTATCGAGTTTAACAAAGGCCCCTCATCGAGAATATCAAAGGCCTTTGATCGAGTTTAACAAAGGCCCCTATTCGAGTATAACAAAGTCCCTTGATCCTGTATAACAAAGTCCCCTGAACGAGTAAAACACAGTCCCATCATCGAGTATAACAAAGTCTCCTCATCGAATATAACAATGTCCCCTCATCGAGTATAACAAAGTCCCCTGATCGAGTAGAACGAAGTCCCCTCATCGAGTATAACAAAGGCCCTTCATCGAGTATAGCAAAGTCCCCTGGTCGAGTGTAACAAAGTCCCCTGATCGAGTATAACAAAGTCCCCTGAACGATTATAACAAAGGCCCCTGATCAAGTATAACAAAGCCCCCTGATTGAGTATAACAAAGACCCTCATAGAGTATAACAAAGTCCCCTGATCGAGTATAACAAAGTCCCCTGATCGGGTATAAGAAAAGCCCCTGATCGAGTATATCAAAGTTTCCTGATCGAGTAAAACAAAGCCCCCTCATCGAGTATAACAAAGTCCCCTCATCGAGTATAACAAAGTCCCCTCATCGAGTATAACAAAGTCCCCTGAATGATTATAACAAAGGCCCCTGATCGAGTATAACAAAGTTTCCTGATCGAGTAAAACAAATGCCCCTGATCGAGTATAACAAAGTTCCCTGATCGAGTATAACAAAGCCCCCTGATCGAGTATAACAAAGTCCGCCTGACCGATAATAAGAAAGTCCCCTGATCGAGTATAACAAAGCCCCCTCATCAAGTATAAAAAGTCCCCTAATCGAGTATAACAAAGTTTCCTGATCAAGTAAAACAATGCCCCCTGATCGAGTATAACAAAGTCCCCTGATCGAGTATAACAAAGTCGCCTGATCGAGTATAACAAAGGCCCCGAATCGAGTTTAACAAAGGCCCCTGATCGAGTATAACAAAGTCCCCTGGTCGAGTATACGAAAGGTCCCTGATCGAATATAACAAAGGCGCCTGAACGAGTATAACAAACGCCCCAGATCGAGTATAACAAAGTCCCCCTTATCGAGAATAACAAAGTCCCCTGATCAAGTATAACAAAGGCCCCTGAACGAGTATAACAATGTCGTCTGGTCGAGTATAACAAAGTCCCCTCATAGAGTATAACAAAGGCCGCTGACCGAGTATAACAAAGTTCCCTGATCGAGTATAACAAAGTCCGCTGATCGAGTATAACAGTTCCCCTGATGGAGTTTAACAAAGGCCCTGATCGAGTATAACAAAGTCCCCTGGTCGAGTAAAACAAACTCCCCTGGCTTCCAGTATAACAAAGTCCCCCTGATCGAATATAACAAAGCCCCTGATCAAGTATAACAGCGTCCCTGATCGAGAGCAACAAAGACCGTGGTCGAGTATAACAAAGTCCCCTGATCGAGTAAAGCAAAGGCCCCTGATCGAGTATAACAAAGGCCCCTGATCGAGTATAACAAAGTCCTTTGGTCGAGTATAACAAAGTCCCCTAATCGAGTATAACAAAGGCCACTGATCGAGTATAACAAAGTCCCTTGTTCGAGTATAACAAAGTCCCCTGATCGAGTATAACAAAGTACCCTGATCGAGTATAACGAAGGACTCTGATCGAGTATAACAAAGGCCCCTCATCGAGTATAACAAAGTCCCCTGATCGAGTATAACAAAGTCCCCTCATCGAGTATAACAAAGTCCCCTGATTGAGTATAAAAAAGTCCAATGATCGAGAATAACAAAGTACCCTAATCGAGTATAGCAAAGCCCCCTGATCGAGTATAACAAAGTCCCCTGATGGAGTATAAGAAAGTCCCCTGATCGAGTATAACAAAAGCCCCTGATCGAGTTTAACAAAGGCCCCTAATCGAGTATAACAAACTCCCCTGGTCGAGTATAACAAAGTCCCCTGATCGAGTATAACAAAGTCCCCTTATCGAGTATAACAAAGTCCCATGAACGATTATAACAAAGGCCCCTGATCGAGTATAACAAGGTTTCCTGATCGAGTATAACAAAGCCCCCTCATCGAGTATAACAAAGTCCCCTCAACGATTATAACAAAGGACCCTGATCGAGTATAACAAAGTTTCCTGATCGAGTAAAACAAAGCCCCCTGATCGAGTATAACAAAGTCCCCTAAACGAGTATAACAAAGTCTCCTGTTCGAGTATAACAAAGGCCCCTGATCGAGTTTAACAAAGGCCCCTCATCGAGTATAACAAAGCCCCATCATCAAGTACAACATAGGCCCCTGATCGAGTATAACAAAGACCCCTGGTCGAGTATAACAACGTCCCCTGATCGAGTATAACAAAGGCCCCTGATCGAGTATAACAAAGTCCCATGATCGAGTATAACAAACTCCCCTGGTCGAGTATAACAAAGTCCCCTGATCGAGTATAACAAAGTCCCTGATCGAGTATAACAAAGTCGCCTGAACGATTATTAGAAAGTCCCCTATTCGAGAATAACAAAGTCCCCTGATTGAGTATAAAAATGGCCCCTAATCGAGTATAACAAAGTCCCCTCATCGAATATAACAAAGTTCCCTGATCGAGTATAACAAAGCCCCCTCATCGAGTATAACAAAGTCCCCTGGTCGAGGATAACAAAGTCCTTGATCTAGTATATAAAAGTCACTTGATCGAGTATAACAAAGTCTCCTGATCGAGTATAACAAAATCCCATGATCGAGTATAACAAAGGACTTTGATCGAGTATATCAAAGGCCCCTCATTGAGTATAACAAAGTCCCCTGATCGAGTATAACAAAGTCCTCTGATCGAGTATAACAAAGTCCCCTGATTGAGTATAAAAAGTCCCCTGATCGAGTATCACAAAGTCCCCTGAACGAGTGTAACACAGTCCCATCATCGAGTATAACAAAGTCCCCTCATCGAATATAACAATGTCCCCTGATCGAGTATAACAAAGTCCCCTGATCGAGTAGAACGAAGTCCCCTCATCGAGTATAACAAAGGCCCTTCATCGAGTATAACAAAGTCCCCTGGTCGAGTATAAGAAAGTCCCCTGATCGAGTATAAGAAAGTCCCCTGAACGATTATAACAAAGGCCCCTGATCAAGTATAACAAAGCCCCCTGATTGAGTATAACAAAGCCCCCTCATAGAGTATAACAAAGTCCCCTAATCGAGTATAACAAAGTCCCCTAATCGAGTTTAACAAAGGCCCCTCATCGAGAATAACAAAGGCCTTTGATCGAGTTTAACAAAGGCCCCTATTCGAGTATAACAAAGTCCCCTGATCGAGTATAACAAAGTCCCCTGAACGAGTATAACACAGTCCCATCATCGAGTATAACAATGTCCTCTCATCGAATATAACAATGTTCCCTGATCGAGTATAACAAAGTCCCCTCATCGAGTATAACAAAGGCCCTTCATCGAGTATAACAAAGTCTCCTGATCGAGTATAACAAAGTCCCCTGATCGAGTATAACAAAGCCCCCTGATCGAGTATAACAAAGCCGCCTGATCGAGTATAACAAAGTACCCTGATCAAGTTTAACAAAGTCCCCTGAACGAGTATAACAAAGTCCTCTGATCGAGTATAACAAAGTCCCCTAATCGGGTATAACAAAGGCCCCTGATCGAGTATAACAAAGTTTCCTGGTCGTGTAAAACAAAGCCCCCTGATCGAGTATAACAAAGACCCCTGATCGAGTATAACAAAGTCCTCTGATCGAGTATAACAAAGTCCCCTGAACGATTATAACAAAGGCCCCTGATCGAGTATAACAAAGTTTCCTGATCGAGTAACACAAAGCCCCCTGTATAATCGAGTATAACAAAGTCCCCCCTGATTGAGTATAACAAAGACCCCTGATCGAGATAACAAAGTGATCGAGTAACAAAGTCCCCTGATCGAGTATAACAAAGACCCCTGATCGAGTATAACAAAGTCCTCTGATCGAGTATAACAAAGTCCCCTAATCGGGTATAACAAAGGCCCCTGATCGTGTATAACAAAGTTTCCTGATCGTGTAAAACAAAGCCCCCTGATCGAGTATAACAAAGACCCCTGATCGAGTATAACAAAGTCCTCTGATCGAGTATAACAAAGTCCCCTGAACGATTATAACAAAGGCCGCTGATCGAGTATAACAAAGTTTCCTGATCGAGTAAAACAAAGCCCCCTGATCGAGTATAACAAAGTCCCCTGGTCGAGTATAACAAAGTCCCCTGATCGAGTATAACAAAGGCCCCTAATCGAGTTTAACAAAGGCCCCTCATCGAGTATAACAAAGGCCCCTCATCGAGTATAACAAAGTCCCCTGGTCGAGAATAACACAGGCCCCTGATCGAATATAACAAAGGCGCCTGAACGAGTATAACAAAGGCTCCTGATCGAGTATAACAAAGTTCCCTGATCGAGTATAACAAAGCCCACTGATCGAGTATAACAAAGTCCCTCTCATCGAGAATAAGAAAGTCCCCTGATCCAGTATAACAAAGCCCCGTCATCAAGTATAACATAGGCCCCTGATCGAGTATAACAAAGATCCCTGGTCGAGTATAACAACGTCCCCTGATCGAGTATAACAAAGGCCCCTGATCGAGTATAACAAAGGCCCCTGATCGACTATAACAAACTCCCCTGGTCGAGTATAACAAAGTCCCCTGATCGAGTATAACAAAGTCCCCTGAACGATTATAACAAAGGACCCTGATCGAGTATAACAAAGTTTCCTAATCGAGTAAAACAAAGCCCCCTGATCGAGTATAACAAAGTCCCCGAATCGAGAATAACAAGGTCTCCTGTTCGTGTATAACAAAGGCCCCTGATCGAGTTTAACAAAGGCCCCTCATCGACCATAACAAAGTCCCCTGGTCGAGTATAACAAAGGCCCCTGATCGAATATAACAAAGACGCCTGAACGAGTATAACAAAGCTCTCTCATCGAGTATAACAAAGCCCCCTGATCAAGTATAACAAAGGCCCCTGATCGAGTATAACAAAGACCCGTGGTCGAGTATAACAAAGTCCCCTGATCGAGTAAAACAAAGGCACCTGATCGAGTATAACAAAGGCCGCTGATCGAGTATAACAAAGTCCTTTGGTCGAGTAAAACAAAGTCCCCTAATCGAGTATAACAAAGGCCCCTGATCGAGTATAACAAAGTCCCCTGATCGAGTATAACAAAGTCCCCTGATCGAGTATAACAAAGTCCCCTGATCGAGTATAACGAAAGCCTCTGATCGAGTATAACAAAGGCCCCTCATCGAGTATAACAAAGTCCCCTGAGTTAAACAAAAGCCCCTGATCGAGTATAACAAAGTCCCCTGGTCGATTATAACAAAGGCCCCTTATCGAATATAACAAAGGCGCCTGATCAAGTATAACAAAGGCCCCTGATCGAGTATAACAAAGACCCCTGGTCGAGTATAACTAAGTCCCCTCATCGAGTATAACAACGACCCCTAATAGAGTATAAAAAAGTCCCCTGATCGAGTATAACAAAGTCCCCTGATCGGGTATAACAAAGGTTCCTGAACGAGTATAACAAAGGCCCCTGATCGAGTATAACAAAGTTCCCGATCGAGTATAACAATGCCCCTGATCGAGTATATAACAAAGTCCCCTGATCGAGAATAATAAAGTCCCCTGATCGAGTATAACAAAGCCCCCTCATCAAGTATAACAAAGGCCCCCTGATCGAGTATAACAAAGACCCCTGATCGAGTAGTAACAAAGTCCTCGAGTACAAACAAACGCCCCTGATCGAGTATAACAAAGTCCCTCATCGAGTATATAACAATGTCCCTGATCGAGTATAACAAACCCCTGATCGAGTATAACAAAGTCTCCTCATCGAGCTTTAACAAAGTCCTCAAATCGAGAATAACAAAGGCCTTGATCGAGTTTAACAGCGCCCTGTTCGAGTATAACAAAGTCCCTCATCGAGTATTACAGAGTCCCCTGATCGAGTATAACAGAGTCCCCATCGAGAATCGATATAACAAAGTCCCCTGATCGAGTATAACAAATCGAGTAAACAAGCCCCTGATCGAGTAAACAAAGCCCCCTGATCGAGTAAACAAGCCCTGATCGAGTATAACAAAGTCCCTGATCGAGTATAACAAAGGCCCCTCATCGAGTATAACAAAGGCCCCCTGATCGAGTATAACAAAGCCCCTGATCGAGTATACAAAGTGATCGAATATAACAAAGGCGCCTGAACGAGTATAACAAAGGCCCCTGATCGAGTATAACAAAGTTCCCAGATCGAGTATAACAAAGCCCCCTGATCGAGTATAACAAAGTCCCCCTCATCGAGAATAACAAAGCCCCCTGATCGAGTATAACAAAGTCCCCCTCATCGAGAATAACAAAGTCCCCTGATCTAGAATAACAAAGCCCCTCAGCAAGTATAACAAAGGCCCCTAATCGAGTATAACAAAGTCCCCTAATCGAGTATAACAAAGGCTCCGGATCGAGTATAAAAAAGGCCCCTGATCGAGTATAACAAACTCCCCTGATCGAGTATAACAAAGCCCCCTCATCGAGTAAAACAATGTCCCCTGAGCGAGTATAACAAACTCCCCTCATCGAGTATAACAAAGTCTCCTCATCGAGTTTAACAAAGTCCTCAAATCGAGAATAACAAAGGCCTTTGATCGAGTTTAACAAAGGACCCTGTTCGAGTATAACAAAGGCCTCTAAAAGAGTATAACAAAGGCCACTGATCGAGTATAACAAAGTCCCCTGATCGAATATGACAGAGTCCCCTAATCGAGTATAACAGAGTCCCCTTATCGAATATAACAAAGTCCCCTGATCGAGAATAACAAAGTCCCCTGATCGAGTATAACAAAGTCCCATGATCGAGTATAACAAAGTCCCCTTATCGAATATAACAAATTCCCCTGACCGAGTATAACAAAGGCCCCTGATCGAGTATAACAAAGTCCCCTGATCGAGTATTACAGAGTCCCCTGATCGAATATAACAAAGTCCCCTGATCGAGTATAACAAAGTAGCCTGATCGGGTATAACAAGGGCCCCTGATCGAGTATAACAAAGGCCCCTCATCGAGTATAACACAGTCCAATGGTCCAGTATAACAAAGTCCCCTCATCGAATATAACAAAGTCCCCTGATCGAGTATAACAAAGTCCCCTGATCGAGGAGAACAAAGTACCCTGATCGAGTGTAACAAAGACCCTGCACGATTAAAACAGAGGCTACTGATCGAGTATAACAAAGTTTCCTGATCGAGTAAAACAAAGCCCCCTGATCGAGTATAACAAAGTCCCCTGATCGAGTTAAATAAAGTCCCCGAATTGAGTATAACAAAGGCCCCTGATCGAGTATAAAGAACTCCCCTGATCAAGTATAACAAAGTCTCCTCATCGAGTTTAACAAAGTCCTCTAATCGAGAATAACAAAGGCCTTTCATCGAGTTTAACAAAGGCCCCTGTTCGAGTATAACAAAGGCCTCTATAGGAGTATAACAAAGGCCACTTATCGAGTATAACAGAGTCCCCTCATCGAGTATAACAAAGGCCCCTCTTCGAGTATAACAAAGTCCCATGATCCAGTTCAACAAAGTCCCCTTTTCGAATATAACAAAGTCCCCTGATCGAGTATAACAAAGGCCCCTGATCGAGTATAACAAAGTCCCCTGATCGAGTATTACAGAGTCCCCTGATCGAGTATAACAATGTCCCCTGATCAAGTATAACAAAGTCCCCTGATCGGGTATAACAAAGGCCCCTGATCGAGTATAACAAAGGCCCCTCATCGAGTATAACAAAGTCCCATGGTCGAGTATAACAAAGTCCCCTCATCGAATATAACAAAATCCCATGATCGAGTATAACAAAGTCCCCTGATCGAGGAGAACAAAGTCCCCTGATCGAGTGTAACAAAGTCCCCTGCACGATTATAACAAAGGCTACTGATCGAGTATAACAAAGTTTCCTGATCGAGTAAAACAAAGTCCCCTGATTGAGTATAACAAAGTCCCCTGATCGAGTAAAACAAAGTCCCCTGATTGAGTATAACAAAGGCCCCAAATCGAGTTTAACAAAGCCCCCTGATCGAGTATAACAAAGTCCCCTGATCGAGTATAACAAAGTCCCTCATCGAATATAACAAAGTCCCTTGATCGAGTATAACAAAGTCCCCTCATCGAGTATTACAGAGTCCCCTGATCGAGTATAACAGAGTCCCCTCATCGAGTATAACAAAGGCCCCTCATCGAGTATAACAAAGTCCCCTGATCGAGTATAACGAAGTCCCCTGATTGAGTATAACAAAGGCCCTGAGAGTAAACAAAAGCCCCTGATCGAGTAAAAAAAAGTCCCCTGATCGAGTATAACAACGTCCCCTGAACGATTATAACAAAGGCCCCTCATCGAGTATAACAAAGTTTCCTGATCGAATAAAACAAAGCCCCCTGATCGAGTATAACAAAGTTCCCTAATCGAGTATAACGAAGTCCCCTGGTCGAGTATAACAAAGGCCCCTAATCGAATATAACAAAGGCGCCTGATCAAGTATAACAAAGGCCCCTGATCGAGTATAACAAAGACCCCTGGTCGAGTATAACAAAGTCCCCTCATCGAGTATAACAAAGCCCTTTCATAGAGTATAACAAAGTTTCCTAATCGAGTAAAACAAAGCCCCCTGATCGAGTATAACAAAGTCCCCTAATCGAGTATAACGAAGTCTCCTGATTGAGTATAACAAAGGCCCCTGATCGAGTTAAACAAAAGCCCCTGATCGACTATAACAAAGTCCCCTGATCGAGTATAACGAAGTCCCCTGATTGAGTATAACAAAGGCCCTGGATAGAGTTAAACAGCCCTGATCGAGAGCAACAAAGTCCCCTGTCGAGTATAACAAAGGCCCCTAATCGAATATAACAAAGGCGCCTGATCAAGTACAACAAAGGCCCCTGATCGAGTATAACAAAGACCCCTGGTCGAGTATAACTAAGTCCCCTCATCGAGTATAACAATGACCCCTCATAGAGTATAACAAAGTCCCCTGATCGAGTATAACAAAGTCTCCTGATCGGGAATAACAAAGGCTCCTGAACGAGTATAACAAAGGCCCCTGATCGAGTATAACAAAGTTCCCTGATCGAGTATAACAATGCCCCCTGATCGAGTATAACAATGTCCCCCTGATCGAGAATAATAAAGTCCCCTGATCGAGTATAACAAAGGCCCCTAATCGAGTATAACAAAGCTCCCTCATCAAGTATAACAAAGACCCCTGATCGAGTATAACAAAGACCCCTGGTCGAGTATAACAAAGTCCCCTAATCGAGTACAACAAATGCCCCTGATCGAGTATAACAAAGTCCCCTCATCGAGTATAACAATGTCCCCTGATCGAGTATAACAAACTCCCCTGATCGAGTATAACAAAGTCTCCTCATCGAGTTTAACAAAGTCCTCAAATCGAGAATAACAAAGGCCTTTGATCGAGTATAACAAAGTCCCCTGATCGAGTATAACAAAGTCCCCTGATCGAATACAACAAAGTCCCCTGATCGAGTATAACAAAGTCCCCTGATCGAGTATAACAAAGTCCCCTGAACGATTATAACAAAGGCCCCTCATCGAGTATAACAAAGTTTCCTGAACGAATAAAACAAAGCACCCTGATGGTGTATAACAAAGTCCCCTGATCGAGTATAACAAAGTCCTCTGATTGAGTATAACAAAGGCCCCTGATCGAGTTTAACAAAAGCCCCTGATCGAGTATAACAAAGTCCCATGGTCGAGTATAAAAAAGTCCCCTCATTGAATATAACAAAGGCCCCTGATCGAGTATAACAAAGTTTCCTGATCGAGTAAAACAAAGCTCCCTGATCGAGTATAACAAAGTCCCCTTATCGACTATAACAAAGTCCCCTCATTGAGTATAACAAACGCCCCTGATTGAGTTTAACAAAGGCCCCTGATCGAGTATAACAAAGTCCCCTGATCGAGTATAACAAAGCCCCCTGATCGAGTATAACAAAGTCCCCCTGATCGAGAATAACAAAGTCCCCTGATCGAGTATAACAAAGCCCCCTCATCAAGTATAACAAATCCCTGATCGAGTATAACAATGTCCCCTGATCGAGTATAACAAAGTCCCCTAATCGGGTATAACAAGGGCCCCTGATCGAGTATAACAAAGGCCCCTCATCGAGTATAACAAAGTCCCATGGTCGAGTATAACAAAGTCCCCTCATCGAATATAACAAAGTCCCCTGATCGAGTAAAAAGCCCCTTGATCGAGTATATAACAACGTCCCTGAACGATTTATTATAACAGCGCCCTCATCGAGTATAACAAAGTTTGATCGAGTAAAAACAAAGTTCTGATCGAGTAAGCAACAAAGTTCCCTAATCGAGTATAACGAAGTCCCCTGGTCGAGTATATAACAAAGGCCCCTAATCGAATATAACAAAGGCGCCTGATCAAGTATACCAAAGGCCCTCAATCGAGTATAACAAAGACCCTGTCGAGTATAACAAAGTCCCTCATCGAGTATAACAAAGCCCTCATAGAGTATAACAAAGGCCCCTGATCGAGTATAACAAAGACCCCTGGTCGAGTATAACAAAGTCCCCTCATCGAGTATAACGAAGTCTCCTGATTGAGTATAACAAAGGCCCCTGATCGAGTTAAACAAAAGCCCCTGATCGACTATAACAAAGTCCCCTGATCGAGTATAACGTAGTCCCCTGATTGAGTATAACAAAGGCCCCTGATAGAGTTAAACAAAAGCCCCTGATCGAGTATAACAAAGTCCCCTGGTCGAGTATAACAAAGGCCCCTAATCGAATATAACAAAGGCGCCTGATCAAGTACAACAAAGGCCCCTGATCGAGTATAACAAAGACCCCTGGTCGAGTATAACTAACTCCCCTCATCGAGTATAACAACGACCCCTCATAGAGTATAACAAAGTCCCCTGATCGAGTAAAACAAAGTCCCCTGATCGGGTATAACAAAGGCTCCTGAACGAGTATAACAAAGGCCCCTGATCGAGTATAACAAAGTTCCCTGATCGAGTATAACAATGCCCCCTGATCGAGTATAATAGGAAGTCCCTGATCGAATAATAAAGTCCCCTGATCGAGTATAACAAAGCTCCCTCATCAAAACAACAAGGCCCCTGATCGAGTATAGCTCAAGCTCCCCTCATCAGAGTATAACAAAGACCCTGATCGAGGTATAGCGCAGAGGCCCTGATTCAGTATAATAAAGTCCCTCGAGTACAACAAAGGCCCCTGATCGGTATAACCGAAGTCCCTCATCGAGTATAACAATCCCTGATCATGAGTATAACAAACTCCCCTGATCGAGTATAACAAAGTCTCCTCATCGAGTTTAACAAAGTCCTCAAATCGAGAATAACAAAGGCCTTTGATCGAGTTTAACAAAGGCCCCTGTTCGAGTATAACAAAGTCCCCTCATCGAGTATTACAGAGTCCCCTGATCGAGTATAACAGAGTCCCCTCATCGAATATAACAAAGTCCCCTGATCGAGTATAACAAAGTCCCCTGATCGAGTAAAACAAAGCCCCCTGATCGAGTATAACAAAGTCCCCTGATCGAGTAAAACAAAGCCCCCTGATCGAGTATAGCAAAGTCCCCTGATCGAGTACAACAAAGTCCCCTGATTGAGTATAACAAAGACCCCTGATCGAGTTTAACAATGGCCCCTGATCGAGTATAACAAAGTCCCCTGGTCGAGTATAACAAAGGCCCCTGATCCGGGAGTATAACAAAGGCGCCTGAACGAGTATAACAAAGGCCCCTGATCGAGTATAACAAAGTTCCCAGATCGAGTATAACAAAGCCCCCTGATCGAGTATAACAAAGTCCCCCTCATCGAGAATAACAAAGCCCCCTGATCGAGTATAACAAAGTCCCCCTCATCGAGAATAACAAAGTCCCCTGATCTAGAATAACAAAGCCCCTCAGCAAGTATAACAAAGGCCCCTAATCGAGTATAACAAAGTCCCCTAATCGAGTATAACAAAGGCTCCGGATCGAGTATAAAAAAGGCCCCTGATCGAGTATAACAAACTCCCCTGATCGAGTATAACAAAGCCCCCTCATCGAGTAAAACAATGTCCCCTGAGCGAGTATAACAAACTCCCCTCATCGAGTATAACAAAGTCTCCTCATCGAGTTTAACAAAGTCCTCAAATCGAGAATAACAAAGGCCTTTGATCGAGTTTAACAAAGGACCCTGTTCGAGTATAACAAAGGCCTCTAAAAGAGTATAACAAAGGCCACTGATCGAGTATAACAAAGTCCCCTGATCGAATATGACAGAGTCCCCTAATCGAGTATAACAGAGTCCCCTTATCGAATATAACAAAGTCCCCTGATCGAGAATAACAAAGTCCCCTGATCGAGTATAACAAAGTCCCTCATCTAATAGCGCAAAGTCCCCCCTGATCAAGAGTATAACAAGTCTGATCGAGTATAAAAGTCCCTTGATCGGAGTATAACAACGTCCCCTGAGACGATTATAACAAAGGGCCCTCATCGAGTATAACAAAGTTTCCTGATCGAGTAAAACAAAGCCCCCTGATCGAGTATAACAAAGTCTCCTGATCGAGTATAACAAAGGCCCCTTATCGAATATAACAAAGTCCCCTGAACGAGTATTACAGAGTCCCCTGATCGAGTATAACAAAGTCCCCTGATCGAGTATAACAAAGTCCCCTGATCGGGTATAACAAGGGCCCCTGATCATGTATAACAAAGTCCCCTGATCGAGTATAACAAAGTCCCCTCATTTGAGTATAACAAGGCCCTGATCAGGTTTAGCAGGGGGCTGATCGAGTATAACAAAGTCACCTGGTCGAGTATAACAAAGGCCCCTGATTGAATATAACAAAGGCACCTGAACGAGTATAACAAAAACCCCTGATCGAGTATAACAAGGTCCCCTGATCTAGTATAACAAAGCCCCCTGATCGATTAAACCAACTCCCCTGATCGAGTATAACAAAGTCTCCTCATGGAGCTTAACAAAGTCCTCTAATCGAGAATAACAAAGGCCTTTGATCGAGTTTAACAAAGGCCCCTGTTCGAGTATAACAAAGGCCTCTAAAAGAGTATAACAAAAGCCACTGATCGAGTATAACAAAGGCCCCTCATCGAGTGTAACAAAGTTTCCTGATCGAGTAAAACAAAGCCCCCTGATCGAGTATAACAAAGTCCCCTGATCGAGTATAACAAAGGCCCCTTATCGAATATAACAAAGTCCCCTGATCGAGTATAACAAAGTCCCCTGATCGGGTATAACAAGGGCCCCTGATCAAGTATAACAAAGGCCCCTCATCGAGTTTAATAAAATCCCATTGTCCAGTATAACAAAGTCCCCTCATCGAATATAAAAAAGTCCCCTGATCGAGTATAACAAAGTCCCCTAATCGAGGAGAACAAAGTCCCCTGATCGAGTGTAACAAAGTCCCCCTGCACGATTATAACAGAGGCTACTGATCGAGTATAACAAAGTTTCCTAATCGAGTAAAACAAAGCCCCCTGATCGAGTATAACAAAGTCCCCTGATCGAGTATAACAAAAAAGGCCCTGATGGGGTACATAACAAAAACACTGATCGAGAATAACAAAGTCCCCTAATCGAGTATAACCAGCCCCCTGATCAAGTATAACAAGGCTAAGTCGGTATAACAAAGACCCCTGGGTCTAGTATAACAAAGTCCCTGATCCAGCGAAATTATAACAAGGCCCCTAATCGAAATTATAAAGATCGGTATAACAAGTCCCCTGATCGAGTATAACAAAGCCCCCTAATCGAGTAAAACCAAGTCCCCTGATCGAGTATAAAGAACTCCCCTGATCGAGTATAACAAAGTCTCCTCATCGAGTTTAAAAAAGTCCTCTAATCGAGAATAACAAAGGCCTTTGATCGAGTTTAACAAAGGCCCCTGTTCGAGTATAACAAAGGCCTCTAAAAGAGTATAACAAAGGCTACTGATCGAGTATAACAAAGTCCCCTGATCGAGTATTTCAGAGTCCCCTGATCGAGTATAACAGAGTCCCCTCATCGAGTATAACAAAGGCCCCTCATCGTGTATAACAAAGTCCCATGATCCAGTATAACAAAGTCCCCTGATCGAGTATAACAAGTCCTTTCATCGAATATAACAAAGTCCCCTGATCGAGTATAACAAAGTCCCCTAATCGAGTATAACAGAGTCCCCTTATCGAATATAAAAAAGTCCCCTGATCGAGTATAACAAAGTCCCCTGATCGAGTGTAACAAAGTCCCCTGATCGAGTATAAAAAAGTCCCTTCATCGAGTATAACAACGTCCCCTGAACGATTATAACAAAGGCCCCTCATCGAGTATAACAACGTTTCCTGATCGAGTAAAACAAAGCCCCCTGATCGAGTATTACAAAGTCCCCTGATCGAGTATAACAAAGGCCCCTTATCGAATATAACAAAGTCCCCTGATCGAGTATTACAGAGTCCCCGAATCGAGTATAACAAAGTCCTCTGATCAAGTATAACAAAGGCCCCTCATCGAGTTTAACAAAGTCCCATGGTCCAGTATAACAAAGTCCCCTCATCGAATATAACAAAGTCCCCTGATCGAGTATAACAAAGTCCCCTGATCGAGGAGAACAAAGTCCCCTGATCGAGTGTAACAAAGTCCCCTGCACGATTATAACAGAGGCTACTGATCGAGTATAACAAAGTTTCCTGATCGATTAAAACAAAGCCCCCTGATCGAGTATAACAAAGTCCCCTGATCGAGTATAACAAAGACCCCTGATGGGGTATAACAAAGTACCCCTGATCGAGAATAACAAAGTCCCCTGATCGAGTGTAACAAAGCCCCCTGATCAAGTATAACAAAGGCCCCTGATCGAGTATAACAAAGACCCCTGGCCGAGTAAAACAAAGTCCCCTGATCGAGTATAACAAAGGCCCCTAATCGAGTATAACAAAGGCCCCTGACCGAGTATAACAAAGTCCCCTAATCGAGTATAACAAAGCCCCCTGATCGAGTAAAACAAAGTCCCCTGATCGACTATAAAGAACTCCCCTGATCGAGGATAACAAAGTCTCCTCATCGAGTTTAAAAAAGTCCTCTAATCGAGAATAACAAAGGCCTTTGATCGAGTTTAACAAAGGCCCCTGTTCGAGTATAACAAAGGCCTCTAAAAGAGTATAACAAAGGCCACTGATCGAGTATAACAAAGTCCCCTGATCGAGTATTACAGAGTCACCCTGATCGAGTATAACAGAGTCCCCTCATCGAGTATAACAAAGGCCCTTCATCGAGTATAAGAAAGTCCCATGATCCAGTATAACAAAGACCCCTTATCGAATATAACAAAGTCGCCTGATCGAGTATAACAAAGGCCCTTCATCGAGTATAACAAAGTCCCCTGATCGAGTATTACAGAGTCCCCTGATCGAGTATAACAAAGTCCCCTGATCGAGTATAACAAAGTCCCCTGATCGGGTATAACAAGGGCCCCTGATCGAGTATAACAAAGGCCCCTCATCGAGTATAACAAAGTTCCATGGTCGAGTATAACAAAGTCCCCTCATCGAATATAACAAAGTCCCCTGATCGAGTATTACAAAGTCTTCTGATCGAGGAGAACAATGTCCCCTAATCGAGTGTAACAAAGTCCCCTGCACGATTATAACAAAGGCTACTGATCGAGTATAACAAAGTCCCCTGATCGAGTATAACAAAGTCCCCTGATCGAGTATAACAAAGCCACCTGATCGAGTAAAACCAAAGGCCCCTCATCCGAGTATAAACAAAGTCCCTGATCGAGAGTATAACCAAAGAAGTCCCCTAATCGAGTATAACAAAGGCCCCTGATCGAGTATAACAAAGGCCCCTCATCGAGTATAACAAAGTCAACTGATCGAGTATAACAAAGCCACCTGATGGAGTAAAACAAAATCCCCTGATCGAGTATAACAAAGGCCCCTGTTCGAGTATAACAAAGGCCTCTAAAAGAGTATAACAAAGGCCACTGATCGAGTATAACAAAGCCCCCTCATCAAGTATAACAAAAGCCCTTCATCGAGTATAACAAAGACCCCTGGTCGAGTATAACAAAGTCCCCTGATCGAGTAAAACAAAGCCCCCTGATCGAGTATAACAATGTTCCCTGATCGAGTATAACAAAGTCCCCTGATTGAGTATAACAAAGGCCCCCGATCGAGTTTAACAAGGGCCCATGATCGAGTATAACAAAGTCCCCTGGTCGAGTATAACAAAGGCCCCTGACCGAATATAACAAAGGCACCTGAACGAGTATAACAAAGGCCCCTGATCGAGTATAACAAAGTTCCCTGATCGAGTATAACAAAGCCCCCTGATCGAGTATAACAAAGTCCCCCTCATCGAGATTAACAAAGTCCCCTGATCGAGTATAACAAAGCCCCTTCATCAAGTATAACAAAGGCCCCTGATCGAGTATAACAAAGACCCCTGATCGAGTAAAACAATGTCCCCTGAGCGAGTATAACAACTCCCCTCATCAAGTATAACAAAGTCTCCTCATCGAGTTTAACAAAGTCCAATAATCGAGAATAACAAAGTCCCCTGATCGAGCATAACAAAGCCCCCTGATCAAGTATAACAAAGGCCCCTGATCGAATATAACAAGACCCCTGGCCGGAGTATAACAAAGATCCTCTGATCCAAGTATAACAAAAGGCCCTGATCGGTATATCAAAGGCCCGTGATCCGAGTATAACCGAAGTCCCCTGATCTAGTATAACAAAGCCCCCTGATTGAGTAAAACACACTCCCCTGATCGAGTATAACAAAGTCTCCTCATCGAGCTTAACAAATCCTCTAATCGAGAATAACAAAGGCCTTTGATCGAGTTTAACAAAGCCCCTGTTCGAGTATAACAAAGGCCTCTAAAAGAGTATAACAAAGGACACTGATCGAGTATAACAAAGTCCCCTGATCGAAAGGTCCTGATCCCGAATATTGCAGAGGTCCCTGATCGTGTAGCAAACAGGTCCCACTACTCATCGGGTATAACAAGGCCCCTCTTCAAATTGCTAACCAAAATTCCCGCGTTCCCAAGTATGGCAGGTCCCTTATCGAATAAATATAACAAAGTCCCTGATCGATTATAACAAAGGCCCCTGATCGAGGTATAACAAAGTCCCTGATCGGTATTTAGAAGTCCCCTGATCCCGAATATAACAAAGTCCCCTGATACGAGTACTCACTAAAATCGCCTGTTCCGAATTATGTACTTTCAGGGAGCCCCAGATCGAGGTATAACAAAGGCCCTCTGTCAGGTATAACAAAGTCCAATGGTCAGTATATATAAGTCCCTCATCAGAATCTCGCAAATTACCTGATCATGAGTATAACAAGTCCCTGATCGGGAGAACAAAAGTCACCCTGAATTAAAGGTGTAACAAGTCCCTGCACGATTGCCAACAGAGGCTGCAGTCGAGTATAACAAAGTTTCCTGGTCCAGGTAAAACAAAAGCCCCCTGATCCAGGTATAGCAAAATTCCTGATGCGAAAAGATATAACAAAGCCACCACAATCGAGGTAGGCAAGGCCTCCTTCAGTATAAGCAAAGTCCTGATCAGGTATAACAAGTCCCCTAATCAAGGTATAACAAAGGCCCCTGATCAGGTATAACAAAAGGCCCTCATCAGGTATGCCGAAGTCAACTGATCAGTATAACAAAACTTCCACCTGATGGAGTAAAACAAAAGTCCCCTGATCGAGTATAACAAGCTCCCCTGATCAAAAGGTATAACAAAGTCTCCTCATCGAGTTTAACAAAGTCCTCAAATCAAGGAATATAAGGCCTTTGATCGAGCTTAACAAAGGCCCCTGTTCATGAGTATAACAAAGGCCTCTAAAAGATTATAACAAGGCCAGCCACTATTCAAAGGTATAACAAAGCCCCTCATCAAGTATAACAAAGCCTTCCATCGAGTACTGTAAAAGACCCTGGTCGAGTATAACAAGTCCCCTGATCGGGTAAACAAAAGCCCCCTGATCAAGTATAACAATGTTCCCCTGATCAGGTAGCAGCAAGTCCCTGATTTAGGCAAGGCTGATCCAGGTTTAACAAGGGCCCATGATCGAGTATAACAAAGTCCTGGTCGAGTATAACAAAGGCCCTGACCGAATATAACAAAGGCACCTGAACAGAGTATTCATAAAGGCCCTGATCGAGTATAACAAAGTTCCTGATCGGAGAGTATATACTCAGCCCCTGATCCAGGTATATAAAGTCCCCCTCCTCCAAGGATTAACCAAAGTCCTGATCGAGTATAACAAAGCCCCTTCATCCAAGTATAACGAGGCTGGTAGGAACAACAAAGGGCCTGATCGGGTAAAAACATGTCCCTGAGCGAGTATAAACTCCCTCATCAAGTATAACAAAGTCTCCTCATCGAGTTTAACAAAGTCAATAATCAAGGAATAACAAAGTCCCTGATCGAGCATAACAAAGCCCCTGATCCAAGTATAACAAAGGCCCTGATCGAATATAACAAAGACCCTGGCCGGGGGTATAACAAATTCCCCGTGATCGAGAATAGCAAATTCCCTGATCGAGTATAACAAAGCCCCCTGATCCCGAGTATAACAAAGGCCCTGATCGAGTATAACAAAGACCCTGGTCAGAGTATAACAAAGTCCCTGGTCCGAGTAAAACAAAGGCCCTGATCGACTTAACAAGGCCCCTGATCAGAGTATATCAAAGTCCCCTGATCGAAAGTGCCGCAACAAAAGCCCACAGTCGAGTAAAATGTCCCCTGATCGGTACAGCAAGCTCCTGATCTCGAGTATAACAAAAGTCCCCTGATCAGGGTTTAACAAGGTCCTCTGATCCGAGTATAACAAAGTGCCCTGTCAGAGTTTAACAAAGGCCTCTAAAAAGGAAAATAACAAAAGGCCCTGACAGTCATTATAACAAAGTCCCCTGATCGAGTATAACAAAGTCCCCTGATCGAGTATAACAAAGTCCCCTGATCGAGTATAACAAAGTCCCCTGATCGAGAGGAGGGGGTCCTAATATTATTGCTAAGTCCCTGATCGAGTATAACAAAGTCCCTGATCAGGTAACAAGTCCCTGATCGGGTATAACAAAGTCCCCTGATCAGTATAACAAAGGCCTGATCGAGTATAACAAAGTCCCTGATCGAGTATAACAAAAGTCCCTGATCGAATATAACAGGAATCCCTGATCGAGTATAACAAGCCCCTGATCAGGGAATAAAGTTTCCTGATCGGTGTATCAAAAGTCCCTGCACGATTATAACAGAGGCTACTTATCGCGTATAACAAAGTTTCCTGATCGAGTAAAACAAGGCCCTGATCGAGTAAACAAAAGTCCCTGATCGAGAGTATAACAAAGCCCCTGATGGGGGTATAACAAATTCCCTGATCGAGAATAACAAAGTCCCTGGTCGAGTATAACAAAGCCCCAGTCCAAGTATAACAAAGGCCCTTAATGAGTATAACAAAGACCCTGGGCAGGTAACAAGTCCCCTGATCGAGAGTATAACAAAGGCCCTGATCGAGTATAACAAGGCCCCTGATCGAGTATAACAAAGTCCTCTGATCGAGAATAACAAAGCCCCTGATCAGGTAAAACAAAGTCCCTCATCGAGTATAAGAACTCCCTGATCGAGGTATAACAAAGTCTCCTCATCGGGTTTAACAAAGTCCTCTAATCGAGAATAACAAAGGCCTTTGATCGGAGTTTAACAAAGGCCCTGTTCATTATAACAAAAGGCCTCTAAAAGAAGTATAACAAAGGCCACTGATTGAGTATAACAAAAGTCCCCTGATCGAGTACAGAGTCCCTTGATCGAGTATAACAGAGTCCCTCATCGAGTATAACAAAGTCCCTCATCGAGTATAACAAAGTCCATGATCCAGTATAACAAATACCCTTATCGAATATAACAAAGTCCCTGATCGGAAGTATAGCAAAGGCCCTGATCGGGTATAACAAGTTCCCTGATCGAGAATAACAAAAGACCCCTGATCAGAGTATAACAAAGGCCCCTCATCGAGGTATAACAAAGTCCATGGTCGAGAGTATAACAAAAAGTCCCTCGTCGATTATAACAAAAGTCCCCTGATCGAGTATTACAAAGTCCCTGATCGAGGAGAACAAGTCCGCTGATCGAGTATAACAATGTCCCTGAACGATTATAACAAGGCCCTGATCGAGTATATCAAAGTTTCCTGATCGGGTAAACAAAGCCCCCTGATCAGGTATAACAAGTCCCTAATCGAGTATAACAAAGGCCCTTGATCGAGTATAACAAAGTTCCCTGATTGAGTAACAAAGCCCCTGATCGAGTATAACAAGCCCCTTGATCGAGTATAACAAAGTTCCTGATCGAGTATAACAAAGGCCCTTGATCAGGTATAACAAAGGTCCCCTGATCGAGTACAACAAAGCCCCTGATCAGGTAAAACAAAGTCCCTGATCGAGTATAAAGAACTCCCTGATCGAGAGTATAACAAAGTCTCCTCATCGAGTTTAACAAAGTCCTCTAATCGAGAATAACAAAGGGCCTTTGATCGAGTTTAACAAAGGCCCTGTTCGAGTATAACAAAGGCCTCTAAAAGAGTATAACAAAGGCCACTGATCGAGTATAACAAAAGTCCCTGATCGAGTATTACAGAGTCCCTTGATCGGGTATAGCAAGTCCCCTCATCGAGGTATAACGCCTCATGAGTATAACAAAGTCCCATGATCCAGTATAACAAAGTATCCTTATCGAATATAACAAAGTCCCCTGATCGAGTATAACAAAGGCCCTGATCGGGTATAACAAAGTCCCCTCATCGAGTATTACAGAGTCCCTGATCGAGTATAACAAAGTCCCATGATCGAGTATAACAAAGTACCCTAATCGGGTATAACAAAGGGCCCCTCATCGAGTATAACAAAGGCCCCTCATCGAGTATAACAAAGGTCCCTTATCAGGTATAACAAAGTCCCTTATCGAATATAACAAAGTCCCTGATCGAGGTATTACAAAGTCCCTGATCGAGGGAGAACAAAGTCCCTGATCGAGTATAACAATGTCCCTGAACGATTATAACAAAGGCCCCTGATCGAGTATAAC
>NW_024748639.1:0-13166 GCF_018991925.1 Homarus americanus
ACTTTGTTATATTCGATCAGGGGACTTTGTTATACTCAACAGGGGAATTTGTTATACTCGATCAGGGATCTTTGTTATACTCGTTCAGGGGGCTTTGTTATTCTCGATTAGGGGAATTTGTTATACTCGATTAGGGGACTTTGTTATACTCGATGAGGTGACTTTGTTATACTCGATCAGGGGACTTTGTTATACTCGATCAGGGCCCTTTGTTTTACTCGATGAGGTGGCTTTGTTTTACTCGATCAGGGGGCTTTGTTATACTTGATCAGGGGACTTTGTTATACTAGATCATTGGACTTTGTTATACTCGATCAGGGGACTTTAATATACTCGATAAGGGGGGCTTTGTTATACTCGATCAGGGGACTTTGTTATACCCGATCAGGCGACTTTGTTATACTCGATCAGGGGGCATTGTTATACTCGATCAGGGATCTTTGTTATACTCTATCAGGGGACTTTGTTATACTCGATCAGGGATCTTTGTTATACTCGTTCAGGGGCTTTGTTATACTCGTTCAGGTGACTTTGTTATACTCGATCAGGGGACTTTGTTATTCTCGATGAGGAGACTTTCTTATACTCGATGAGGGGACTTTGTTATACTCGATCAGGGGGCTTTGTTATACTCGATGAGGGGACTTTGTTATACTCGATGAGGGCTCTTTGCTATACTCGATGAGGGGGCTTTGTTATACTCGATGAGGGGACTTTGTTATACTCGATCAGGGGACTTTGCTATACTCGATCAGGGGGCTTTGTTATACTCGATAAGGGGCGCTGTTAGCATACTCGATGAGGGGACTTTATTCTCGATTAGGGAATTTGTTATACTTGATCAGGGGACTTTGTTATATACTCGATCAGGGACTTTGCTATACTCGATCAGGGGAACTGTTATACTCGTTAGGGGCTTTTGTTGCATACTCATTGAAATTTGTTATTCTCGATTAGAATTTGTTACTTGATCAGGGGACTTTTGTTATACTCGATCTGGGGACTTTACTATACTCGATCAGGGGCTTTGTTATACTCGATAAGGGCCTTTGTTATACTCGATAGGGGGACTTTGTTATTCTTTCGATTAGAAATTTGTTATACTTGATGAGGGACTTTGTTATGTTATTCGATGAGGAGCCTTTGTTATACTCGATTAGGGAACTTTGTTATACTCGATCAGGGGACTTTGTTATACTCGATCAGTGGACTTTGTTATACTCGATCAGGGGACTTTGCTATAATTGATGAGAGGCCTTGTTATACTCGTTCAGGGGAATTTGTTGTACTTGATCAGGGTACATCAGTAGACTTTGTTATACTCGATCAGGGGACTTTTATATTCTCGATGAGGGGACTTTGCTATACTCGATGAGGGGCCTTTGTTATACTCGATCAGGGGCCTTTGTTATACTCGATCAGGGGACTTTGTTATACTCAATCTGGGGACTTTGTTATGCTCGATCAGTGGCCTTTGTTATACTCGATCGGGGACTTTGTTATACTCGATCAGGGGACTTTGTTAACTCGATCAGGGGCTTTGTTATATTCGATGAGGAGCCTTTGTTATACTCGATCAGGGGACTTTGTTATACTCGATCAGGGGTCTTTGTTGTACTCGATCAGGGGGCTTTGTTGTACTCGATTAGGGCCTTTGATATACTCGATAAGGGGCCATTGTTATACTCGATCAGGGGACTTTGTTATACTCGATAAGGGGACTTTGTTATACTCGATGAGGGGCCTTTGTTATACTCGTTCAGGGGACTTTGTTATACTCGATGAGGGGACTTTGTTATTCTCGATTTGGGGAATTTGTTATACTTGATGAGGGGACTTTGTTATACTCGATCAATGGATTTTGTTAAACTCGATGAGGGGCCTTTGTTGTACTCGATCAGGGGCCTTTGTTGTACTCCATCACGGGACTTTGTTATACTCGATTAGGGGCCTTTGTTATACTCGCTAAGGGGAATTTAATATACTCGATCAGGGGACTTTGTTATACTCGTTCAGGGGACTTTGTTATCCTCGATCAGGGATCTTTGTTATACTCGTTGAGGGGCTTTGTTATGCTCGATCACGGGACTTTGCTATACTCGGTCAGGTGACTTTGTTATACTCTATGAGGGGGCTTTGTTATACTCTATCAGGGGACTTTGTTATACTAGATAAGTGGACTTTGTTATACTCGATCAGGTGACTTTGTTATACTCGTTGAGGGGACTTTGTTATCCTCGATCAGGGATCTTTGGGGTTCTCGTTTAGGGGGCTTTGTTATACTCGATCAGGGGACTTTGTTATACTCGATCAGGGATCTTTGTTATACTCGTTCAGGGGGCTTTGTTATACTCGGTCAGGTGACTTTGGTATACTCGATGAGGGGGCTTTGTTATACTCTCTCAGGGGACTTTGTTATACTCGATAAGGGGACTTTAATATACTCGATCAGGGGACTTTGTTATACTCGTTCAGAGGACTTTGTTATACTCGATCAGGGGATTTTGTTATACTCGATGAGGGGCCTTTGTTGTACTCGATTAGGGGCCTTTGTTGTACTCGATCACGGGACTTTGTTATACTCGATTAGGGGCCTTTGTTATACTCGTTGAGGGGGCTTTGTTATACTCCGTCAGGTGAGTTTGTTATACTCGATGAGGGGGCTTTGTTATACTCGCTGAGGGGGCTTTGTTATACTCTATCAGGGGACTTTGTTATACTCGATTAGGGATCTTTGTTATACTCGTTCAGGGGGCTTTGTTATACTCGATGAGGGGGCTTTGTTATACTCTATCAGGGGACTTTGTTATACTCGATAAGGGGAATATAATATACTCGATCAGGGGACTTTGTTATACTCGTTCAGGGGACTTTGTTATACTCGTTAAGGGTATTTGTTATACTCGATCAGGGCTCTTTGTTATACTCGTTCCGGGGGCTTTGTTATACTCGGTCAGGTGACTTTGTTATACACGATGAGGGGGCTTTGTTACACTCTATCAGGGGACTTTGTTATACTCGATCAGGGGACTTTGCTATACTCGATTAGGGGGCTTTGTTATACTCGATAAGGGGCCTTTGTTATACTCGATGAGGGGACTTTGTTATTCTCGATTAGGGGAATTTGTTATACTTGATGAGGGGACTTTGTTATACTCGATCACGGGACTTTGCTATACTCGGTCAGGTGACTTTGTTATGCTCTATGAGGGGGCTTTGTTATACTCTATCAGGGGACTTTGTTATACTAGATCAGTGGACTTTGTTATACTCGATCAGGGGCCTTTGTTATACTCGCTAAGGGGACTTTAATATACTCGATCAGGGGACTTTGTTATACTCGTTCAGGGGACTTTGTTACTCTCGATCAGGGATCTTTGTTATACTCGTTCAGGGGGCTTTGTTATACTCGGTCAGGTGACTTTGTTATACTCGATGAGGGGGCTTTGTTATACTCTATCAGGGGACTTTGTTATACTCGATAAGGGGACTTTAATATACTCGATCAGGGGACTTTGTTATACTCGTTCAGGGGACTTTGTTATACTCGATCAGGGGATTTTGTTATACTCGATGAGGGGCCTTTGTTGTACTCGATTAGGGGCCTTTGTTGTACTCGATCACGGGACTTTGTTATACTCGATCAGGGGCCTTTGTTATACTCGTTGAGGGGGCTTTGTTATACTCTTGGTCAGGTGAGTTTGTTATACTCGATGAGGGGGCTTTGTTATACTCTATCAGGGGACTTTGTTAAACTCGATTAGGGATCTTTGTTATACTCGTTCAGGGGGGTCTTTTGTTATACTCGATGAGGGGGCTTTGTTATACTCTATCAGGGGACTTTGTTATACTCGATAAGGGGACTATAATATACTCGATCAGGGGACTTTGTTATACTCGTTCAGGGGACTTTGTTATACTCGTTCAGGTTATTTGTTATACTCGATCAGGGCTCTTTGTTATACTCGTTCAGGGGGCTTTGTTATACTCGGTCAGTTGACTTTGTTATACACGATGAGGGGGCTTTGTTATACTCTATCAGGGGCTTTGTTTTACTCGATCAGGGGACTTCCTTACACTCGATCAGGGGAATTTGTTATTTTCGATCAAGGGGCTTTGTTATACTCGATTAGGGGACTTTATTATACTCGATCAGGGGACTTTGTTATACCCGATCAGTGGACTTTGTTTTACTCGATCAAGGGGCTTTGTTATACTCGATTAGGGAACTTTGTTATACTCGATCAGGGGACTTTGTTATACCCGATCAGTGGACTTTGTTTTACTCGATCAGGGGACTTTGTTATACTCAGTCAGGGGACATTGTTATACTCGATCAGGGGACTTTGTTATACTCGATCAGGGGACTTTGTTATACTTGATCAGGGGCTTTTGTTATACTCGATGAGGCGGCTTTGTTATACTCGATGAGCAGACTTTGTTATACTTGATCAGGGGTCTTTGTTATACTCGATCAGTGGACTTTGTTATACTCGATCAGGAGGCTTTGTTATACTCTATCAGGGGACTTTGTTATACGCGATCAGGAGACTTTCTTATTCTCGATCAAGGGACTTTGTTATACTGGGTGAGTGGACTTTGTTATACTCGATCAGGGAATTTAATATACTCGATCAGGGGAATTTACTATTCTCGATGAGGGTCCTTTGTTATACTCGATGAGGGGACTTTCTTACACTCGATCAGGGGAATTTGTTATTTTCGATGAGGGGGCGTTGTTATACTCGATCAGTGGACTTTATTATACTCGATCAGTGGACTTTGTTATACTCGATCTGGGGACTTTGTTATACTCGATCAGGTGACTTTGTTATACTCGATCAGGGGACTTTGTTATACTCGATCAGGGGGCTTTGTTATACTTGATCAGGGGCCTTTGTTGTACTCGATGAGGGGCCTTTGTTATCCTCGATAAGGGACTTTTGTTATACTCGATAAGGGACTTTTGTTATACTCGATCAGGGGAATTTGTTACACTCGATCAGGGAACTTTGTTATACTCGATCAGGGGACTTTGTTATACTCGATTAGGGAACTTTGTTATACTCGATCAGGGGACTTTGTTATACTCGATCAGTGGACTTTGTTATACTCGATCAGGGGACTTTGCTATAATTGATGAGAGGCCTTTGTTATAATCGTTCAGGGGAATTTGTTGTACTTGATCAGGGTACATCAGTGGACTTTGTTATACTCGATCAGGGGACTTTTATATTCTCGATGAGGGGACTTTGCTATACTCGATGAGGGGCCTTTGTTATACTCGATCAGGGGCCTTTGTTATACTCGATCAGGGGACTTTGTTATACTCGATCGGGGACTTTGTTATACTCGATCAGGGGACTTTGTTAACTCGATCAGGGGCCTTTCTTATATTCGATGAGGAGCCTTTGTTATACTCGATCTGGGGCCTTTGTTATACTCGCTAAGGGGACTTTAATATACTCGATCAGGGGACTTTGTTATACTCGTTCAGGGGACTTTGTTATACTTGATGAGGGGACTTTGTTATTCTCGATCAATGGATTTTGTTAAACTCGATGAGGGGCCTTTGTTGTACTCGATCAGGGGCCTTTGTTGTACTCCATCACGGGACTTTGTTATATACTCGATCAGGGGCGCTGTTATGCTCGCTAACAGGACTATGCTCTCCGATCAGGAGGACTTTGTTATACTCGTTCAGGGACTTTGTTATCCTCGATCAGGGATCTTTGTTATACTCGTTCCAGGGCTTTGTTATACTCGATCCAGAGGACTTTGTTATCTCGATCAGGGCTTTGTTATACTCGATAAAGGCCTTTGTTATACTCGATGAGATACTCTATCAGGGAGTTGGTATACTCGATCAGGGGAACTGTTATACTTGATCAGGGGACTTTGTTATACTAGATCATTGGACTTTGTTATACTCGATCAGGGGGCTTTGTTATACTCGATAAGGGCCTTTGTTATACTCGATGAAGGGACTTTGTTATTCTCGATTAGGGGAATTTGTTATACTTGATCAGGGGACTTTGTTATACTCGATCAGGGGACCTTGCTCTACTCGATCAGGGGGCTTTGTTATAATCGATAAGGGGCCTTTGTTATACTCGATGAGGGGACTTTGTTATACTCGATAAAGGGACTTTGCTATACTCGATCAAGGGGCTTAGTTATACTCGATAAGGGGCCTTTGTTTTACTCGATGAGGGGACTTTGAAATTCTCGATTAGGGGAATTTGTTATACTTGATGAGGGGACTGTGTTATACTCGAATAGGGGATTTTGTTATACTCGATGAGGGGCCTTTGTTTTCTCGATCAGGGGCCTTTGTTATAAATTATCAGGGGACTTTGTTATACTTTATCAGGGGACTTTGTTATACTCGATCAGGGGCCTTTGTTATACTCGATCAGGGGCCTTTGTTATACTTTATTAGGGGACTCTATTATACTCGATCAGGGATCTTTGTTATACTCGTTCAGGTGGCTTTGTTATACTCGGTCAGGTGACTTTGTTATACTCGATGAGGGGGCTTTGTTATACTCTATCAGGGGACTTTGTTATACTCGATAAGGGGACTTTAATATACTCGATCAGGGGAGTTTGTTATACTCGTTCAGGGGAATATGTTATCTTCGATCAGGGATCTTTGTTATACTCGTTCAGGGGCCTTTGTTATACTCGATCAGGGGACTTTGTTATACGCGATTAGGAGACTTTCTTATTCTCAATCAGAGGACTTTGTTATACTCGATGAGTGGACTTTGTTATACTCGATCAGGGAATTTAATATACTCGATCAGGGGAATTTTCTATACCCGATCAGGGGACTTTGTTATATTCGATCAGGGGACTTTGTTATACTCAACAGGGGAATTTGTTATACTCGATCAGGGATCTTTGTTATACTCGTTCAGGGGGCTTTGTTATTCTCGATTAGGGGAATTTGTTATACTCGATCAGGGGACTTTGTTATACTCGATGAGGTGACTTTGTTATACTCGTTCAGGGGACTTTGTTATACTCGATCAGGGCCCTTTGTTTTACTCGATGAGGGGGCTTTGTTTCACTCGATCAGGGGGCTTTGTTATACTTGATCAGGGGACTTTGTTATACTAGATCATTGGACTTTGTTATACTCGATCAGGGGACTTTAATATACTCGATGAGGGGGGCATTGTTATACTCGATCAGGGGACTTTGTTATACCCGATCAGGCGACTTTTTTATACTCGATCAGGGGACATTGTTATACTCGATAAGGGAACTTTGTTATACTCTATCAGGGGACTTTGTTATACTCGATCAGGGATCTTTGTTATACTCGTTCTGGGGCTTTGTTATACTCGTTCAGGTGACTTTGTTATACTCGATCAGGGGACTTTGTTATACTCGTTCAGGGGACTTTGTTATACTTGATAAGGGGACTTTAATATATATTAGAGACGATGAGGGACTTTGGTATACTCGATGAGGACTTGTTATTCTCAGTTGAAATTTATAGCGATCCAGGGGACTTTGTTATGCTCGATCAGGGGACTTTACTTATATACTCGATCAGGGGCTTTACTGTTATACTCGATAAGGGCCTTTGTTATACTCGATGAGGACTTTGTTATTCTCGATTAGGGGAATTTGTTATACTTGATCAGGGGACTTTGTTATACTCGATCAGGGGACTTTGCTATACTCGATCAGGGGGCTTTGTTATACTCGATAAGGGGCTTTTGTTATACTGGATGAGGGGACTTTGTTATTCTCGATTAGGGGAATTTGTTATACTTGATTAGGGGACTTTGTTATACTCGATCTGGGGACTTTGCTATACTCGATCAGGGGGCTTTGTTATACTCGATAAGGGGCCTTTGTTATACTCGATGAGGGGACTTTGTTATTCTCGATTAGGGGAATTTGTTATACTTGATGAGGGGACTTAGTTATATTCGATGAGGAGCCTTTGTTATACTCGATTAGG
This sequence comes from Homarus americanus, assembly GCF_018991925.1. Classification (NCBI taxonomy): domain Eukaryota; kingdom Metazoa; phylum Arthropoda; class Malacostraca; order Decapoda; family Nephropidae; genus Homarus; species Homarus americanus. The sequence goes on from NW_024748639.1 coordinate 7,982, forward strand.
GGACTTTGTTATACTCGATCAGGGGTCTTTGTTGTACTCGATCAGGTGGCTTTGTTGTACTCGATTAGGGGACTTTGCTATAATTTATGAGAGGCCTTTGTTATACTCGTTCAGGGGAATTTGTTTTACTTGATCAGGGTACATCAGTGGACTTTGTTATACTCGATCAGGGGACTTTTATATTCTCGATGAGGGGACTTTGCTATACTCGATGAGGGGCCTTTGTTATACTCGATCAGGTGACTTTGTTATACTCGATCAGGGGACTTTGTTATACTCGATCAGGGGGCTTTGTTATACTTGATCAGGGGCCTTTGTTGTACTCGATGAGGAGCCTTTGTTATCCTCGATAAGGGACTTTTGTTATACTCGATAAAGGACTTTTGTTATACTCGATCAGGGGAATTTGTTATACTCGATCAGGGGACTTTGTTATACTCGATCAGGGGACTTTGTTATACTCGATTAGGGAACTTTGTTATACTCGGTCAGGTGACTTTGTTATACTCGATGAGGGGGCTTTGTTATACTCTATCAGGGGACTTTGTTATACTCGATAAGGGGAATTTAATATACTCGATCAGGGGACTTTGTTATACTCGATCAGTGGACTTTGTTATACTCGATCAGGGGACTTTGCTATAATTGATGAGAAGCCTTTGTTATACTCGTTCAGGGGAATTTGTTGTACTTGATCAGGGTACATCAGTGGACTTTGTTATACTCGATTAGGGGACTTTTATATTCTCGATGAGGGGACTTTGCTATACTCGATGAAGGGCCTTTGTTATACTCGATCAGGGGCCTTTGTTATACTCGATCAGGGGACTTTGTTATACTCAATCTGGGGACTTTGTTATGCTCGATCTGTGGCCTTTGTTAAACTCGATCGGGGACTTTGTTATACTCGATCAGGGGACTTTGTTAACTCGATCAGGGGCGTTTGTTATATTCGATGAGGAGCCTTTGTTATACTCGATCAGGGGACATTGTTATACTCGATCAGGGGTCTTTGTTGTACTCGATCAGGGGGCTTTGTTGTTCTCGATTAGGGGCCTTTGTTATACTCGATAAGGGGCCATTGTTATACTCGATCAGGGGACTTTGTTATACTCGATAAGGGACTTTGTTATATACTCGATCAGGGGCCTTTGTTATACTCGTTCAGGGGACTTTGTTATACTCGATGAGGGACTTTGTTATTCTCTATTAGGGGAATTTGTTATACTTGATGAGAGGACTTTGTTATACTCGATCAATGGATTTTATTAAACTCGATGAGGGACGCTGTTGTACTCGATCAGGGCCTTTGTTGTAACTCCATCACGGGACTTTGTTATACTCGATCAGGGCCTTTGTTATATGCTCGCTAAGGACTTTAATATACTCTATCAGGGGACTTTGTTATACTCGATCAGGGATCTTTGTTATACTCGTTCAGGGGCTTTGTTATACTCGTTCAGGTGACTTTGTTATACTCGATCAGCGGACTTTGTTATACTCGTTCAGGGGGCTTTGTTATACTCGATGAGGGGACTTTGTTATACTCGATGAGGGGACTTTAATATACTCGATCAGGGGGCTTTGTTATACTCGATAAGGGCCCTTTGTTATACTCTAGTCAAGGGGTTTGTTATTCTCGATTAGAATTTGTTATATGATCGAGGGACTTTGTTATACTCGATCAAGGGACTTTGCTATACTCGATCAGGGGGCTTTGTTATACTCGATAAAGGGAACTTTTGTTATACTCGATGAGGGACTTTGTTATTTATTCTCGATTAGAATTTGTGTATACTTGATCAGGGGACTTTTGTTATACTCGATCTGGGGACTTTGTTATACTCGATCAGGGGAGGGCTTTGTTATGCTCGATAAGGGGCCTTTGTTATACTCGATGAGGACTTTGTTATTCTCGATTAGGGAAATTGTTATACTTGATGAGGACTTTGTTATACTCGATCAGGGGCCTTTGTTATACTCGATCAGGGGCCTTTGTTATACTTTATCAGGGGACTTTGTTATACTCGATCAGGGATCTTTGTTATACTCGTTCAGGTGCCTTTGTTATACTCGGTCAGGTGACTTTGTTATACCGATGAGGGGGCTTTGTTATACTCTATCAGGGGACTTTGTTATACTCGATAAGGGGACTTTAATATACTCGATTAGGGGACTTTGTTATACTCGTTCAGGGGAATTTGTTATCTTCGATCAGGGATCTTTGTTATACTCGTTCAGGGGGCTTTCTTATACTCGATCAGGGGACGTTGTTATACGCGATCAGGAGACTTTCTTATTCTCAATCAGAGGACTTTGTTATACTCCATGAGTGGACTTTGTTATACTCGATCAGGGAATTTAATATACTCGATCAGGGGAATTTTCTATACCCGATCAGGGGACTTTGTTATACTCGATCAGGGGACTTTGTTATACTCTATCAGGGGACTTTGTTATACTCGATCAGGGATCTTTGTTATATATACTCGTTCCAGGGGGCTTTGTTATTCTCGATTAGAAATTTGTTATACTCGATCAGGACTTTGTTATACTCGATAGGTGACTGTTATACTCGATCAGGGGACTTTGTTATACTCGATCAGGGCCTTTGTTTTACTTTCGATCAGGGCTTTGTTTTACTCGATCAGGGGGCTTTGTTATACTTGATCAGGGACTGTTATACTAGATCATTGGACTTTTTGTTATACTCGATCGAGGGACTTTAATATATGCTCGATGAGAGGCTTTGTTATACTCGATCAAGGGGTTTTGTTATACGATCAGGCGACTTTGTTATACTCGATCAGGGACATTGTTATACTCGATAAGGGGACTTTGTTATACTCGATGAGGGTGCTTTGTTATACTCGATTAGGGGACTTCGTTATACTCGATGAGGGGACTTTGTTATACTCGATCAGGGGACTTAAATATACTCGATCAGGGATCTTTGTTATACTCTATCAGGGGACTTTGTTATACTCGATCAGGGATCTTTGGTATACTCGATGAGTGGCCTTTGTTTTACTCTATCAGGGGACTTAATATACTCGATGGGGGCTTTGTTATACTCGATGGGGGACTTTGTTATACTCGATGGGGGACTTTGTTATTCTCGATTAGAATTTGTTATACTTGATCAGGGGACTTTGTTATGCTCGATCAGGACTTTGCTACTCTCGATCAAGGGGAACTGTTGTACTCGATAAGGGCCGCTATTTATATACTCGATGAGGGACTTTGTTATTCTCGATTAGAATTTGTTATACTTGATCAGGGGACTTTGTTATACTCGATCAGGGGACTTCTTCTCTCGATCAGGGCTTTATTATACTCGATAAGGGCCTTTGTTATACTCGATGAGGGACTTTGTTATTCTCGATTAGGGAATTTATTTATACTTGATGGGGACTTTTGTTATATTCGATGAAAGGCTGTATACTCGATCAGGGGACTTTGTTATACTCTATCAGGGGTCTTTGTTGTACTCGATCAGGGGGCTTTGTTGTACTCGATTTGGAGACTTTGCTATAATTGATGAGAGGCCTTTGTTATACTCGTTCAGGGGAATTTGTTGCACTTGATCAGGGTACATCAGTGGACTTTGTTATTCTCGATCAGGGGACTTTTATATTCTCGATGAGGGGACTTTGCTATACTCGATGAGGGGCCTTTGTTATACTCGATGAGGGGCCTTTATTATACTCGATCAGGGGACTTTGTTATCCTCAATCTGGGGACTTTGTTATGCTCGATCAGTGGCCTTTGTTATACTCGATCAGGGGACTTTGTTATACTCAATCTGGGGACTTTGTTATGCACGTTCAGTGGCCTTTGTCATACTCGATCGGGGACTTTGTTATACTCGATCAGGGGACTTTGTTAACTCGGTCAGGGGCGTTTGTTATATTCGATGAGGAGCCTTTGTTATACTCGATCAGGGGACTTTGTTATACTCGATCAGGGGTCTTTGTTGTACTCGATCAGGGGGCTTTGTTGTACTCGATTAGGGGCCTTTGTTATACTCGATAAGGGGCCATTGTTATACTCGATCAGGGGACTTTGTTATACTCGATAAGGGGACTTTGTTATTCTCGATCAGGGGCCTTTGTTATACTCGTTCAGGGGACTTTGTTATACTCGATGAGGTAACTTTGTTATTTTCGATTAGGGGAATTTGTTATACTTGATGAGGGGACTTTGTTATACTCGATCAATGGATTTTGTTAAACTCGATGAAGGGCCTTTGTTGTACTCGATCAGGGGCCTTTGTTGTACTCCATCACGGGACTTTGTTATACTCGATCAGGGGCCTTTGTTATACTCGCTAAGGGGACTTTAATATACTCGATCAGGGGACTTTGTTATACTCGATCAGGGGACTTTGTTATCCTCGATCAGGGATCTTTGTTATACTCGTTCAGGGGCTTTGTTATACTCGATCAGGGTACTTTGTTATACTCGATCAGGGATCTTTGTTATACTCGTTCAGGGGGCTTTGTTATACTCGGTCAGGTGACTTTGTTATACTCGATGAGGGGGCTTTGTTATACTCTATCAGGGGACTTTGTTACACTCGATAAGCGGACTTTAATATACTCGATCAGGGGACTTTGTTATACTCGTTCAGGGGACTTTGTTATACTCGATGAGGGGACTTTGTTATTCTCGATTAGGGGAATTTGTTATACTTGATGAGGGGACTTTGATATACACGATGAGGGGGCTTTGTTATACTCTATCAGGGGACTTTGTTATACTCGATGAGGGGGCTTTGTTATACTCGATGAGGGGACTTTGTTATACTCGATCAGGGGACTTTGCTATACTCGATGAGGGGGCTTTGTTATACTCGATAAGGGGCCTTTGTTATACTCGATGAGGGGACTTTGTTATTCTCGATTATGGGAATTTGTTATACTTGATCAGGGGACTTTGTTATACTCGATCAGGGGACTTTGCTCTACTCGATCAGGGGGCTTTGTTAAACTCGATAAGGGGCCTTTGTTATACTCGATGAGGGGACTTTGTTATACTCGATAAAGGGACTTTGCTGTACTCGATCAAGGGGCTTAGTTATACTCGATAAGGGGCCTTTGTTTTACTCGATGAGGGGACTTTGAAATTCTCGATTAGGGGAATTTGTTATACTTGATGAGGGGACTGTGTTATACTCGAATAG
>NW_024748640.1:0-8549 GCF_018991925.1 Homarus americanus
AAAGTCCCCTGATCGATTATAACAAAGTCCCCTGATCGAGTATAACTAAGGCCCCTGATCGAGTATAACAAAGGCCCCTCATCGAGTATAACAAAGTCCATTGGTCAAGTATAAAAAAGTCCCCTGGTCGAGTATACCAAAGTCCCCTGATCGTGTATAACAATGTCCACTGGTCGAGTATAGCAAAGTCCCCTGATCGAGTATAACAAAGCCTCCTGATCGAGTATAACAAAGCCCCCTGGTCGAGTATAACAAAGTCCCCTGGTCAAGTATAACAAAGTCCCCTGATCGAGTATAACATATCCCCTGCTCGAGTATAACAACGTCTCCTGGCCCTGTATAACAAAGTCCCCAGATCGAGCATAACAAAGTCCCCTGATCGATTATAACAAAGTCCCCTGGTCGAGTATAACAAAGGGCCCTGATCAAGTAAGACAAAGTCCCCTAATCGAGTATAACAAAGTCCCCTGATCCTAGTATAACAAAGCCCCCTGGACGAGTATAACAAAGTCCCCCCATCGAGTATAACAAAGTCCCCTGATCAAGTATAACAAAGTCCCCTGGTCCAGTATAAAAAAGTCCCCTGATCGAGTATAATATATCCACCTGATCGAGTATAACAAAGTCTCCTGGCCCAGTATAACAAAGTCCACCAGATCGAGCAGAGCAAAGTCCCCTGATCGATAATTACAAAGTCCCCTGACCGAGTATAACAAAGGCCTCTGGGCGAGTATAACAAAGTCCCCTGGTCGAGAATAACAAAGTCCCCTGATCCTAGTATACAAAGCCCCCTGGACGAGTATAACAAAGTCCCCTGATCGAGTATAACAAAGGCCCCTGATCGAGTATAACAAAGGCCCCTCATCGAGTATAACAAAGTCCATTGGTCAAGTATAAAAAAGTCTCCTGGTCGAGTATAACAAAGTCCCCTGATCGTGTATAACAATGTCCCCTGGTCGAGTATAGCAAAGTCCCCAGATCGAGTATAACAAAGCCTCCTCATCGAGTATAACAAAGCCCCCTGCTCGAGTATAAGACAGTCCCCTGATCGAGTATAACAAAGTCCCCTGGTCGAGTATAACAAAGTCCCCTGATTGAGTATAGCAAAGTCCCCTGATCGAGTATAACAAAGTCCTCTGGGTGAGTATAACAATGTCCCCTGATCGAGTATAACACATCCCCTGATCGAGTAAAAGAAAGTCCTATGGTCGAGTCTAAAAAAGTTCCCTGATCGATTATAACAAAGTTGCCTTCTCGAGTAAAACAAAGTCCCTAGATCGAGTATAACAAAGGCCCCTCATCGAGTATAACAAAGTCCATTGGTCAAGTATAAAAAAGTCCCCTGGTCGAGTATAACAAATTCCCCTGATGGAGTATAACAAAGTCCCCTGATTAATTATAAAAAAGTTCCCTGGTCGAGTATACCAATGTTCCCTGATCGAATATAACAAAGTCCCCTGGTCGAGTATAACAAAGCCCCCTCATCGAGTATAACAAAGGCCCCTAATCGAGTATAACAAAGTCCCCTGATGAGTATAACAAAGTCCCCTGACCGAGTATAACAAAGTCCTCTGGTTGAGTATAACAAAGTCCCCTGATCGAGTATAATATATCCCCTGATCGAGTATAGCAAAGTCCTCTGGTCGAGTATAAAAAAGTCCCCTGATCGAGTATAACAAAGTCGCCTTCTCGAGTATAACAAAGTCCCTAGATCGAGTATAACAAAGGCCCCTCATTGAGTATAACAAAGTCCATTGGTCAAGTATAAAAATGTCCCCTGGTCGAGTATAACAAAGTCCCCTGATCGAGTATAACAAAGTCCCCTGATCGAGTATAGCAAAGTCCCCTGATCGAGTATAACAAAGCCTCCTGATCGAATATAACAAAGTCCCCTAATCGAGTATAACAAAGCCCTCTGCTCGAATATAAGTAAGTCCCCTGATCGAGCATAACAAAGTCCCCTGATCGAGTATAACAAAGTCCCCTGATCGAGTATAACAAAGGCCCCTCATCGAGTATAACAAAGTCCATTGGTCAAGTATAAAAAAGTCCCCTGGTCGAGTATAACAAAGTCACCTGATCGTGTATAACAATGTCCCCTGGTCGAGTATAGCAAAGTCCCCTGATCGAGTATAACAAAGCCTCCTGATCGAGTATAACAAAGTCACCTGATCGAGTATAACAAAGCCCCCTGCTCGAATATAAGAAAATCCCTTGATCGAGTATAACAAAGGCCCCTGATCGAGTATAACAAAGGCCCCTCGTCGAGTATAACAAAGTTCATCGGTCAAGTATAAAAAAGTCCCCTGGTCGAATATAACAAAGGCCTCTGGGCGAGTATAACAAAGTCCCCTGGTCGACAATAACAAAGTCCCCTTATCCTAGTATAACAAAGCCCCCTGGACGAGTATAACAAAGTTCCCTGATCGAGTATAACAAAGTCCCCTGATCGAGTAAAACAAAGCCTCCTGATCGAGTATAACAAAGTCCCCTGATCAAGTATAACAAAGCCCCCTGCTCGAGTATAACAAAGTCACCTGATTGTGTATAACAAAGTCCCCTGATCGAGTATTACAAAGTCCTCTGGTTGAGTATAACAAAGTCCTCTGATCGAGTATGACATATCCCCTGATCGAGTAAAACAAAGTCCTCTGGTCGAGTATAAAAAAGTCCCATGATCGAGTATAACAAAGGCCCCTCATCGAATATAACAAAGTCCATTGGTCAAGTATAAAAAAGTCCCCTGGTCGAGTATAACAAATCCTCCTGATCGAGTATAACAAAGTCCCCTAGTCGAGTATAACAAAGTCCCCTAATCGAGTATAACATATCCCCTGCTCGAGTATAACAAATTCCCCTGATTGTGTATAACAAAGTCCCCTGATCGAGTATAACAAAGTCCTCTGTTTGAGTATAACAAAGGCCCCTGATCGAGTATAACATATCCCCTGATCGAGTAAAACAAAGTCCCCAGATCGAGCATAGGAAAGTCCCCTGATCGATTATAATAAAGTCCCCTGACCGAGTATAACAAAGGCCTTTGGGCGAGTATAACAAAGTCCCCTGGTCGAGAATAACAAAGTCCCCTGATCCTAGTATAACAAAGCCCCCTCGACGAGGATAACAAAGTCCTCTGATCGAGTATAACAATGTCCCCTGATCGAATATAACAAAGTCCTCTGGTTGAGTATAACAAAGTCCCTGATCGAGTATAAAAAAGTCCCCTGATCGCATATAACAAAGTCCGCTGGTCGAGTATAACAAAGTCCCTGATCGAGTGTAACAAAGGCCCCTCAATGAGTATAACAAAGTCCATTGGTCAAGTATAAAAAAGTCCCCTGGTCGAGTATCACAAAGTCCCCTGATGGAGTATAACAAAGTCCCCTACTAGAGTATAACAAAGTCCCCAGATCGAGTTTAACAAAGGCCCCACATCAAGTATAACAAAGTCCATTGGTCAAGTATAAAAAAGTCCCCTGGTCGAGTATAACAAAGTCCCCTGCTCGAGTATAACAAAGTCCCCTGATCTAGTATAACAAAGGCCCCAGATCGAGTATAACAAAGGCCCCTCATCGAGTATAACAAAGTCCCCTGATCGAGTATAACAAAGCCGCCTAATCGAGTATAACAAAAGTCCCCTGGTCGAGTATAACCGGGGAGTCCCTTATCGAGTAACTTAAATTCCCTTATCGAGTATAACAAAGTCCCCTTATCGAGTATAACAAAGTCCGGAGATCGAGTATAACAAAGGCCCCTGGTCGAGTATAACAAAGTCCCCTGATCGAGTATAACAAAAGTCCCCTCATCGAGTATAACAAAGCCCTCTCATCGAGTATAACGAAGTCCCCTGGTCGAGTATAACAAAGTTTTCTAATCGAGTATAACAAAGGCCCCTGGTCGACTATAACAAAGTCCCCTGATCGATTATAACAAAGTCCCCTGATTGAGTATAACAATGTCCCCTGATCGAATATAAGAAAGTCCTCTGGTTGAGTATAACAAAGTCCCTGATCGAGTATAAAAAAGTCCCCAGATCGCATATAACAAAGTTCGCTGGTCGAGTATAACAAAGTCCCTGATCGAGTGTAACAAAGGCCGCTCATTGAGTATAACAAAGTCCATTGGTCAAGTATAAAAAAGTCCCCTGGTCGAGTATAACAAAGTCCCCTGATCGAGTATAACAAAGTCCTCTGGTCGAGTATAAAAAAGTCCCCTGATGGTGTATAACAAAGTCCCCTACTAGAGTATAACAAAGTCCCCAGATCGAGTATAACAAAAGCCCCACATCAAGTATAACAAAGTCCATTGGTCAAGTATAAAAAAGTCCCCTGGTCGAGTATAACAAAGTCCCCTGATCGAGTATAACAAAGTCCCCTGATATAGTATAACAAAGGCCCCAGATCGAGTATAACAAAGGCCCCTCATCGAGTATAACAAAGTCCCCTGGTCGAGTATAACAAAGTCCCCTTATCGAGTATAACAAATTCCCCTTATCGAGTATAACAAAGAATCTTTCCTTATCGAAATTATAACAAAGTCGGTGATCGAGTGTAACAAAGGCCCTGGTCGGTATAACAAAGTCCCCTGATCGAGTATAACCATAGTCCCTTGATCGTTTATAACAAAGTCCCCTGGTCGAGTATAACAAAGTTTTCTAATCGAGTATAACAAAGGCCCCTGGTCGACTATAACAAAGTCCCCTGATCGAGTATAACAAAGCCCCCTCATCGAGTATAACAAAGGCCTCTCATCGAGTATAACGAAGTCCCCTGATTGAGTATAACAAAGTCCCCTGAACGAGTATAACAAAGTCCTCTGGATGAGTATAACAAAGTCCCCTCATCGAGTATAACAAAGTCCCCTGATCGCGTATAACAAAGTCCCCTTGTCGAGTATAAGAAAGTCCCCTAATCGAGTATAAAAAGGCCCCTCATTGAGTATAACAAAGTCCATTGGTCAAGTATAAAAAAGTCCCCAGGTCGAGTATAACCAAAGTCCCCGGATCGAGTATAACAAAGGCCCCTCATCGAGTATAACAAAGCCCCCTGCTCGAGTATAAGAAAGTCCCCTGATTGAATATAACAATGTCCCCTGATCGAGTATAACAAAGCCCCTGATCGAGTATAACAAAGTCCCCTGATCGAGTACACCAAAGCCCCCTGGACGAGTATAACAAAGTCCCCTCATCGAGTATAACAAAGTCCCTGATCGAGTATAACAAAGTCCCCTGGTCCAATATTACAAAGACCCTGATCGAGTATAACATTTCCCCTGATCGAGTATAACAAAGTCTCCTGGCCCAGTATAACAAAGTCCCCTGATCGAGTATAACAAAGTCCCCTGCACGAGTATAACAAAGTCCCCTGATCTAAGTATAACAAAGGCCACTTGACGAGTATAACAAAGTCCCCTGATTGAGTATAACAAAGTCCCCTGATCGAGTATAACAAAGTCCCTTGGTCCAGTATAACAAAGTCCCCTGATCGAGTATAACATATCCCCTGATCAAGGATAACAACATCTCCTGGCTCAGTATAGCAAAGTCCCTAGATCGAGCATAACAAAGTCCCCTGATCGATTATAACAAAGTCCCCTGGTCGAGTATAACAAAGTCCCCTGATCGAGTAAGACAAAGTCCCCTAATCGAGTATAACAAAGTCCCCTGATCCTAGTATAATAAAGCCCCCTGGACGAGTATAACAATGTCCCCCGATCGAGTATAACAAAGTCCCCTGATCAAGTATAACAAAGTCCCCTGGTCCAGTATAACAAAGTCCCCTGATCGAGTATAACATATCCACCTGATCGAGTATAAAAAATTCTCCTGGCCCAGTATAACAAAGTCCCCAGATCGTTCATAGCAAAGTCCGTTCATCGATTATAACAACGTCCCCTGACCGAGTATAACAAAGGCCTTTGGGCGAGTATAACAAAATCCCTGTTCGAGAATAACAAAGTCCCCTGATCCTAGTATAACAAAGCCCCCTGGACGAGTATATCAAAGTCCCCTGATCGAGTATAACAAAGTCCCCTGATCGAGTATAACAAAGGTTCCTGATCGAGTATAACAAAGGCCCCTCATCGAGTATAACAAAGTCCATTGGTCAAATATAAAAAAGTCCCCTGATCGAGTATAACAAAGTCCCCTGCACGAGTATAACAAAGTCCCCTGATCTAAGTATAACAAAGCCCACTTGACGAGTATAACAAAGTCCCCTGATCGAGTATAACAAAGTCCCTAGGTCGGTATAACCAAGGTCCTTGAGGTCAGTATAACAAGAAGTCCCTGATCCTGAGGTATAGCATATCCCCCAAATCAGGATAACAGCATCTCCTGGCTCCAGTATAGCAGAGTCCTAGATCCGGAAGCATAACAAAAGTCCCCTGATCGATTACAACAAAGTCCTGATCACAAGTATAAATGAAGCCCCTGGACGAGTATAACAGTAATACTGATCGAGTATAACAAAGTCCCCTGATCAAGTATAACAAAGTCCCCTGGTCCAGTATAACAAAGTCCCCTGATCGAGTATAACATATCCACCTGATCGAGTATAAAAAATTCTACCTGGCCCAGTATAACAAAGTCCCCAGATCGTTCATAGCAAAGTCCGTTCATCGATTATAACAACGTCCCCTGACCGAGTATAACAAAGGCCTTTGGGCGAGTATAACAAAATCCCTGTTCGAGAATAACAAAGTCCCCTGATCCTAGTATAACAAAGCCCCCTGGACGAGTATAACAAAGTCCCCTGATCGAGTATAACAAAGTCCCCTGATCGAGTATAACAAAGGTTCCTGATCGAGTATAACAAAGGCCCCTCCTCGAGTAAAACAAAGTCCATTGGTCAAATATAAAAAAGTCCCCTGGTCGAGTATAACAAAGTCCCCTGATCGTGTATAACAATGTCCGCTGGTCGAGTATAAGAAAGTCCCCTGATTGAGTATAATAAAGTCCCCTGATCGTGTATAACAAAGTCCTCTGGTTGAGTATAACAAAGTCCATTGATCGAGTATAAAAAAGTCCCCTGATCGCATATAACAAAGTCCCCTGGTCGAGTATAACAAAGTCCCCTGTTCGAGTCTAACAAAAGTCCCTGATCCCGAGTATAGCAATTCCCCTGATCGGTAAAAAAAGCCTCCTGATCATTCTTATATCCTGATCCCGAGGCTAAAGTCCTGGTGGGTATAACAAAAGTCCTAATTACGAGGTACCACAACAAGTTTTCTGATACTAGTATAACAAAGGCCCTGGTCGAGTATAACAGGCTTTACTCATCGGGTATAACAAAGTCCATTGGTCAAGTATAAATAGGTCCCCTGGTCTGAGTATAACAGAAGTCCCCTGATCAGAGTATAACAAAGTCCCTTATCAGGTATAACAAAGGTCCCTGATCCAGGTATATCAAGGCCCTCATCGAATTAAAAAAGGCCCCTAATCGAGTATAACAAAGTCCCCTGCTCTACTATAACAAAGGCGCCTCATCGAGTATAACAAAGTCCCCTAATTGAGTATAACAAAGCCGCCTAATCGAGAATAACAAAGTCCCCTGGTCGAGTATAACAAAGTCCCCTGTTCGAGTCTAACAAAGTCCCCTTATCGAGTATAACAAATTCCCCTTATCGAGTACAACAAAGTCCCCTTATCGAGTATAACAAAGTCTGGTGATCGAGTATAACAAAGGCGCCTGGTAGAGTATAGCAAAGTCCCTGATCGAGTATAAAAAAGTCCCATGGTCCAGTATAACAAAGTCCGCTGATCGAGTATAAATAATTTCTATGGCCCAGTATAACAAAGTCCCCATATCGAGCATTACAAAGTTCCCTGATCGATTATAACAAAATCCCTTGGTCGAGTATAACAAAGCCCTTTGGACGAGAATAACAAAGTCCCCTTATCGAGTATAACAAAGTCCGGTGATCGTGTATAACAAAGGCCCCTGGTCGAGTATTACAAATCCCCTGATCGAGTATAATAAAAGTCCCCTGATCGAGTATAACAAAGTCCCCTGTTCGAGTATAACAAAGCCCCCTGGACGAGTATAACACAGTCCCCTGATCGAGTATAACAAAGTCCCTGATCGAGTATAACAAAGTCCCCTGATCGAGTAAAACATATCCCCTCATCGAGTATAAGAAAGTCTCCTGGCCCAGTATAACAAAGCCCCAGATCGAGCATAACAAAGTCCCCTGATCGATTACAACAAAGTCCCCTGGTCTAGTATTTCAAAGGGCCCTGATCGAGTAAAACAAAGTCCCCTGATCGAGTATAACAAAGTCCCCTGATCCTAGTATAACAAAGTCCACTAGACGAGTATAACAAAGTCCCCTAAACCGAGTATAACAAAGTTCCCTGATCGAGTATAACAAAGTCCTCTGTTCTAGTATAAAAAAGTCCCCTGATGGAGTATAACAAAGTCCCCGACTAGAGTATAACAAAGTCCACAGATCGAGTATAACAAAGGCCCCTCATCAAGTATAACAAAGTCCATTGGTCAAGTATAAAAAAGTCCCCTGGTCGAGTATAACAAAGTCCCCTGATCGAGTAT